>NW_006800199.1:755609-763753 GCF_000485575.1 Poecilia formosa | reverse complement strand
CTTTTTAACCTTGACACTTAACATCTGAAGGAATCACTCTAAGCCTGATGACCTAATCACTCTCCCGGCGAAGCAAGCAGTGAGTGAGCAAGATGACAGTTGGATGTTGCGATACTTGCGGATGAATATCGATTTTTTTTCTAGGAAAGAAAATATCGATATATATCGCGATATCGATATTATCCTACAGCCCTAATATATATATTAAAAAAGTTAAGGTTTTTGTTGTCTTTACGTATCACTGCCGTTCCCTGTCCTCTGCTGCAGACGCTACGTCAAGCAACAGCACAGTCCAAATAGCGAAAGCAGAGCTTCGGCCTCCGCCACTTTGTCCAGCTGCAGCCAGACTCCTGAATGTTCCACATCGTCTGCCCTCAATGCCAGCCTGGGGGGCTGCGGCAGCCCCCGGTCAGACGGGGCCTCCTGCAGCGCCAGCTCCAGTAACGGTAGCAACCACTCAGGAACCTGCAACGAAGCTAACGGGCTGTATGACGGTAATTAGCAGATATAAGCTACTGTTGTCCTGCTGAGGGAAGTGTAGTTAGAAGAGGGTGAACAGGAAAAGACAAAGGATTTTCATAATAAATGAAGGATACGTTTCTGTTGTTCAGGTGAAGAGGAGGCCATGGATCACCAGGTGAGCCCCGAGCCGGAGAACGGGCCATCTGAGGAGGAGGAGGAGGAGGAGAGCTCGGACTTGGAGAACGGCTCTAAAGGGAACGCAGCCAAGCTCTTCACCTTCAGCATAGTCAACTCTTACGGGACCGTCAACATCACCCCGCTGCCTTGCGACGGAAATGTCCTCAAACTTAACCGTAAGCATTGATATTTTTACATCTGTTTTTACATCTGCTTTGCATGAGTTGTTCATTAATTTTAGAACTGCTTTGTGCCGGCTCAGCCTTTTCCCACATTTTGTCTGCAGCACATTCCACTGTGGCGATCGACTGGGACACGGAATCAAAGAAACAGTTTTACGATGAGCAGGAAGCGGAGGTCAGAGGACTCATTTCTCCTCAGATAAACTCTGCGGCGTCTCATGCAAACACTCATCCGCATGTATTCAAATGTCTGTTACAGGCCTACGAGAAGCACGACAGCATGCTGCAGCCTCAAAAAAAGAAAACAACCGTGGCTCTGAAGGAATGCATCGAGCTTTTTACTACAATGGAGACTCTAGGAGAACATGACCCTTGGTAATGTTTTTTTTTCCTTTTCTTTTCTTATAGGAAACACACTGCACCGTAGTATTCTATCATCTAAAACACTTTTTTTTTTTTTTTAATGTAGGTATTGTCCAACATGTAAAAAACATCAACAGGCAACAAAAAAGTTTGACTTGTGGTCGCTGCCTCGCATTCTGGTCGTTCACCTGAAGCGTTTCTCCTACAACCGGTGCTGGAGGGACAAACTCGACACACTGGTGGACTTTCCCATCAGGTACGACGGTCAAAAAAACATTTAAAATAGTTTAGCCGATCAGCGAATTCCTCCAACACTGCAAGGCAGCAAGACCTGGCGCACTTTTTGTTTTTTATTTATTTATTAAGCTTCCAGCACGAGAAACTTAAAAATGGATTTGATCACTGATTTCCTTCCCAGTCTGAGGTTCTGTCATTATGTTTTATGTTATATTGTGTTTTATCTTATATTAATTTTTTTATATTGAAGAGTGTAGTTTGTATTGTTCCTCATGGTCAGTTAGTCAGCCTTTCAGTGTTTTGCGAAAATGTTTAAACCCCTTTTAACTTTTTCACATTTTGAAAATACGAACTTCTCTTTATCTTTCATAGATCTTTGTGATGCACCAACACAATAAAGTGCATCATTGTGAAGTGAAAACAAAAATAATTTACGTATTTGTTTTTTCTTTTAATCTAAATATAAACAGTATGGCATTTTTTTTTATTCAGCTTTTCTAGGCCGATACATTTTAAATCATATTTTTACTACAATTGCATTGATAGTTTTGGGGTTTTAGTTTGGCACTTCAAGAAAATCAACATTCCCTTTTTTGTGTGTAAAACCTATATTACCCCTTTCAGGTTTGTACAGTTGCAAAATATTAAATAGAATGTATCATTTTCTTCCACTTCACAATGAAATGCTTTGTGTCTGCCACATGAATTCCATTAGAATACATTGAAGTATGTGGTCGTCACCAGTTGTGTTGTTTTTATGCATTTTAACTTTCACTTTCCTTTTTGTAAGATCGGTGTTGTTTATGTATCATAACAAAATAGAAAAGTTTTAAGTTTCTGGTTTGTGAATCCTCATACTATAACTCCAGCAATGCAGGATTGCGCAATCAGGAACTCGTGGATATTAATCTGATGTGTGAATGAGGAAATGCTGATCGTGTTCAGAAGTGAACTCGGTTCTTGTCTCCGACACCTTTGATCAGAACTCAAAGAGCAATAAAACCTCAGTTTTTATTACCCATTTTGTTTTATGACTGTACAACTTGCATAAGTCAGGACTTTTCTTTTTGTATAACTTTGCCTTTAGCTGCTGTGTGTGTGGGTGTGTGTGTGTGTGTGTGTGTGTGTGTGGGTGTGTGTGTGTGTGTGTGTGTGTGTGTGGAAAGGGGAAGTTGCTGCAGGGTTATGTAGTCAGACAGCCACATATCACATGCTGACTTCTGTTTGGAAACCATTTTCAAAAGGTTTTTTTTTTCTTCTTCTTCTTCTTCTTCTTAGCGTAAATTGAAGCACACATTTTCTTTTGTCAGGGATCTAAACATGTCAGAGTTTGTGTGTGACCCAAAAGCGGGCCCTTACGTCTACGACCTCATTGCTGTTTCAAACCACTACGGAGGAATGGGAGGCGGCCACTGTAAGTCACCTCATTTCCCCTAATGTAAATCCGGATATTCAGTACTTGGTGATGCATGTGATTCAAAATCCACATTGGATGCAATGCAACGGTAGACCGTGAAATATCTTGATGCACAGCTGTCAGTGTAAATCCATCTTTACTGCAATCCTCAGACTGCTTTGATTAGATATTTTGTGGTTTGGTAAAAGGCCTGCATAGTGATTTGTCAGCACTCTCCGTCCTCCGACACAGATACGGCTTATGGCAAGAATAAAATGGATGGGAAGTGGTATTACTTTGACGACAGCAGCGTCTCGTCTGCCTCTGAGGATCAGATTGTGGTGAGTTTAACACTTTAATTATTGTTTTATTTACCATACGAATGGCTCCTGTGCCTCCCTGGCTCTCCGCCCGCAGTGTCCGGTGTCCTCCTTGTTGTCGTAGTAACCCCCAACCCCGTCGTCTCGTTGCAGACTAAAGCGGCCTACGTGCTCTTCTATCAGCGCAGAGACGAGGACAGCCTGACCAAACCCGACCCGCCGGCCTCGCTGGGAGGAGCCACCGAGTCAGGCGACGACCACATGGACACAAACTGAGGAGCCCCGACTTAACGAACACACAGCGAAAACACACATGGCGAATAGAGACTCGGGATATGCGCACACAGTGCTTCTTTAGTGGTAGAGGACTCCACAGACTCGCTAACCCTTCCTCCTTCAAGTTTATTTGATTTGCGTCTCGTCCGTTTTTCGTCTTCAACAAAGCGACCGCGTCAGAAGAGTTGAACCTAGAGACTTCCTCCCCCCCGAAGCAGGTGATCGTAGCGTTGCTAGACCGGGACTTCAGAGGAACACAGAAAAACATGGAAGCTCTCGCCGGATGAGCAGAATGTTAGAAGTGCCCGCAAATTCTTCTGTCGCCCACGAAAACGTTCAGAAATATTTAAATGACAAAAAAATAAATAAATAAATAAAAATAAAAGCCAAATGCTGATATTGTTTCAACCAAAGTGATTCTAGGTATTTATGAAGAGACGACGCAGAAGTGAGCAGGGTACTGGCTTTGTGCCTACATTTATTTGTTGAAATTACCGCTGTGCTGATGTAAAATGCAAGTTTAACAGTGTGACGTGCACACAGAATAATACATGCCACCTTAATGAAAATATTTGCTGTGGATTCATAGAGCCACTGCTGCAGCAGCCTAGCTGCCACAGCCCTGTGACGCATCGAGGTGTTTGACATTGGACTTGACAAGTGGAAGCTAGTCGGCCTTGCTTTTTTTTTTTCTTTTTGTTTTTTTTTTTTATTTTTTTTTTTAAATAAAGCACAGCTTGAACTTTGCTGTGTCTTGGGCCCGTTACGAGAAGATTCCCACCCTCCTACAAGTTTTCTTTTTCTTTCTTTTTTTATAATCAAGTGAAATAAGCGGCCTTTTTATTCCTGCAAACCTGACAAAAAGGAGGCACTTTGAAATCTTCACAAGTACATAATCTACCTGCTTCTGGTGTGTTTAGTCAGAAAGGTGGTGTGGCGTAACCGTAGCGTTAAGGCTCATGGTCCGCCGGGCACTTTCTTTAAATCACCTAGTCCTTTTAAGGGTCATTCGACTGCTGCTGGATCTGACCAGCTTACCTTGCAATAGCTCGTCCTCATTAGACATGTACAGTTCATGCAGCTCTGTACTGAAATGCCTGTTCTTTGATGTTTCAAAGCACACCGAGTGAAAGAAATAAACTGGTATAAAAGTGGTGGTTTTGATTCATGGAACTTTAAACTTATGAAGATCTGTGCATGTGATGCAAAACTTGGCAATTTAGACCCCAAAATGTGCTTATTGCCACAAAATGATCCAGTAGAAGAATGCAGAGTTTAAAGTGTTTTCAACATGATCGACAACAACAAGGATAGAAGATATTATCTTATGCGCAACATGTAAACAGTGCTTTAGTACTTGTTGTGTTTACAGTGTTTTTTGAAAGGGAGCCTGCATTCCTGTTGCATACAGCATGCGTCTTGTCTGCTGGTTGGATCTGACTTAGTTACATCATTCAGCGATTAGTGCCTGTCTGGATAAGTTATGCCTTGGAATAGGAAAAGCTTTCCATCTGTAAACGTTGTCTTTGTTGAGGAGACGATTCTGACAACCCAAGAGATGTAGAAAAAAAAAAAACATTTTAAGTAGGTGTATGAATTCTTGTCTGCATATTTATCCAGGTTGTTTTTAAATTAGAATATTTGAAACCCAAGAACAATAAAGACTGGAAGCCTCAAGTTTTTTTTTTTTTTTTTTTTTTGTGTGTGTGTTTGGAATAATTACATGCATAAGCAACCCGGTGGCGTAGTGCTATAAATCGATTTTTGGTTAGATGGTATGTTATTAATGAACGATTTTTTTTAGATTACAGTAAACTTTAGTGTACGCTAGATTTCATATCGTAAACCAGCTATTTCTTTTGGTAAAAGTGAAAAGGGTGGTGAGCATATGTATTCAGTCCCCTTTTTAATCTGACATCCCTAAAAAGAAAAACAGATTCTATTGCAACCATTTTTTTCCCCAAGTGTCCCTTAACTGAACTGTGCACTGTGAGCTTTGAACATTTCACCGAGTAGGTTGGAGATTGTGTCCGGTCTGCAAAGCTGCCTAGGTGTGGCCACACACCTCAGCAGATGGTGCTTGCAAGGCGAGCATTAATCAGATATGCGGCTAACTGTAGTAACCCTGTAGTAACTGGAGAAGCTGCAGACACACAGGACAAGCGCAGAACAAAAAACACTCTGAGAACCTGTGGCAAGACTCGAAATAAAAAATGCTTTTCATGTCATTTGACTGAGCTTAAACTGTTTTCTCTGGATGTGCAAATGTGGTTTGATACATAACCCCAAAGACCTCAAGTTGTAAAACTGGAAAAACTCGTGTATCATTTACCTTCCACTTTAGGAAGGCACTATAAATCTCCACAACGTTTGCTTTCAAAAACATCTCAAATCTAAACACTACAGCAAACTGACCCACACCCTGAACTTAAATCTCCGCTGTGATTATGGGCAACCGGGTGAGGCTGAACAGAAAACATCTGTGTTGCAACATAACCTGTAGTTGCAGGTGATGCAACATAATTACTAGCCACTCCTGCTGTCTGGTGGCAAAATGGACTATGATCTGCCACAGCGTGCAAGAGTGTGAGGCTGCAAGTAGAGGCCACAGAGTACATAAGTGATTTTGCAAAATGTTTTTAAGTTAACTTATTCTACCTCTACTTGCTAAAGAGTATTCAAATAATAAAAGGAAGATAATAGAAACTTATAAATGCTTCGATGGCATAGAGCTGAAGGTTTGGGGGACAATTAAAAAGACAAAGTTTGGATAAAAACTTTTATTGGTCCTCGCATCACACCACAACCGTGCTTTACATGCAACCGATGAAGCTGTAGACATTGCATCTTTTACATTTCATCCGACACCCCCCTTACACCTGGTTTCAGAGGACGTCTTCATGTAGTAAAAACAAACAACACAGCTATCAGACACAGGAGAGCACAGGTGATGCCAACATCTGGAGAAACCACGGAGGGAATAGAAAAGGCCCACGGATGTCTCCCTGGTGAATTACAAGTTGGAACCTGATTTATTCCTGGACATAATTGGGCCAGGGTGAGCTGTTGGGTGGTTAGGTCGCCTGACTGAGGAGCTTCTTGATGTCCTCCTCGATGTCGCTGGTGAGGAACCTCCTGCTGTAGCGCTTAAAGGGCACCCCGTCTGGCCCAATGAGGAACTTCTCGAAGTTCCAGGCCACGTCGTTCCGGCTCACTGGGCTCCAGATGATCAGCTTGGGGTCAGTCATCAGGGATGAAGGCTCGTCGCTGGGGAATGGGAGCTTTTCTTTCAGGAACACAAACAGGGGATTGGCGTCCTTCCCATTGACATCCACCTTCTCCAGGAGCTGAAACTTTGGCTCAAAGCCGTTTCCTGGACGGACATGCTTCAGGGACAGGAGGATTTCTTCATTCTTGCAGTTCTCCTGCGGGTTGATCATTAATACGGATCTTAACTAGCGGTCTTACTCATGTTGCCTCTTATCGAGATCAGGAAGAATTAAGCAAAGAAAACTGAACTTCCTCTTTTCTGTGAAATCTTTTACGACTACTTGCAACTTCTAGGAACCACTTCTAAGTTGTTCCTAGTTTAATGCATAGTTTAATGCATTAAACTATGTGGTTTAATGCATTAAAGTACCAAAAAACGAAGAAGAATAAAAAATAGAAGTAGTATAATGTATAATAAATATTTATTTGTTTGTTGGGTGGAACTTTCAATAAACCACAATTTCCTCTTCTAAAAAACAAAATCCCTCAAAATTGAAACTACAGGTGCAAACGACCATTTTTAACCACGTAAATTCAAACAAACTAATATCCTCATCTCTTCAATTTAAATTGCAATTGAGGCAAAAGCTTTTTCATGATGAAATGCAAATTAGGGAAAATAAAAACTTAGAAACAAACCCTCCCAAACCCGGGGGGTGAACAGCATAGTAAGAGTAAATTGCCTCACCTGATGGCCGAACTGGTTGCAGGGCACTCCCAGGATAACGAGCCCCTTACCGGAGTACTTCTCGTGGAGCTCGTTCATCTGGGTGTAATCCCTGACGGTCGTGCCTCAGAGAGACGCGACATTCTCAATAAGGACGACTTTTCCCTGAAGCGAGGAGAAGTTAAACATTTCTCCTGTCAACAGTTTAGCCGTCAGGCTGTAAAATTTCGATGCCATTATTCAGGTTTTCCTCCAAAGACGTAACCTAAGTCAAGTGCGCAGTTTTCTGCGCTTCCTACACCCGCTCCCTGGTTCTTAAACTGTCAAAGAGTCTGTTTTCCCTTGTCGAGACAGTTACCCGCCTATACCGTCAGTAGGCTTACGTTTCGTTTATGCAATCAAGATAGTTCACCCCCCATCAACAGTTGGCGAACTCAAGATAGACTAGACGCTTTCGTTTAGAAAGAAGACACCTGACTTGGGGGCTGAACAAGTGGGGTTAGGTAAATGTTGAGGTGTCTTGTACCCTTACGTTCAAGTTTCTTAGTTTCCCCCCTCCCTAATTCTCAGTCAGACAAACAACAAAGATGCTGCCATATTCTGCGTTTTATATCCAAGACTGATGCATTTACAGAGTATCTAAGTGTAGTTCAATGACAGTTGCTAGTATTTCGGACATATTGTACTCATTATTCTGTAAAATATGTGTTTTTCAACATATTCCTTTAGAACAGGGGTCCCCAAACTTTTTCCTGCGAGGGCCACATAGCTGTTCCTTTCTCTGGTCGGGGGCC
>NW_006800199.1:716062-752807 GCF_000485575.1 Poecilia formosa | reverse complement strand
TTTGACCACTCCAGCTCATCCAGACCGCATCCAATTCTGAAGGAGATAAAATATTGTGTTTAATTATCAAATAAAGAAGAATTAAGGGTATTTATGGGCTTCTGGCTTCCACATCCCATCCCTACATCTCCTTTCATCCGCAGCATCTCAAGCAGCATGACTGCAACATCTCACATGATGGTCAGTCGGGTGGTTCAGCAAACCCTCATGTGACTTCATCCCTTCTACTAAAAAAAAGGAAATAAATAAATCATTCTTTAAAAAAACATTCCTTTCTCCAAATTAAGAAAAGCTTAAAAGCTGAGCCAACAATAATACTTTAAAAAAAAAAATCATCCGTCCTTGATCATCTAATTTTACTTAAAAGGTCATCACTCTTGTGTGTTTTGTGCTTTCTGAGCTCCCCTTCAAAATGATACTTCCATGTATTATTACTATTATTTAAGACAAAAATAATTGTGAAATAAAATTGTGGGATATTTCTTGTTTTTGATTTTCTAATTTGTAATGTATTTATTCCGACACTTATTTTTCTTTTTTTTCATTACATTTTGTTTATGAGAGTCGCACTGACGGTAGGAATGATTTAAACAGTTTGACGAAGAAATGACAGGAGAGTCGAAGTAAAAGTAAAGAGCTCAGCTCAGCGTACTCTTCGACGTTAAGAGGGTCGCGTGTTTACTACTCTGGCGTACACCGGTGTAAGTGCGTTCCTCTTAAATTAGGGGAATTAAGAGTCCTAACCCCGCCTGATATTAGACCGTTTTTCATAAAATACGCGCCCTATTGGTGGAAGGTTACAAACGGCGTAACCGTTGTTGTAAACGTTTTCACGCAAATGGGCCAACTGTAACAACAACGTCCATAGTTTAATTTTCTAAGCAGCTTCTTCGTGGAGCGTGAAGCACGTTCTCTTTCAGTTTTCAATACGAGGAGGAGGAGCCAGGGTTGACGTCGTGACGTGTTCCGTACTTTGGCGCGAGAGTTTGTTTTGCAACATCATTGTGCTCCTTGTCTCTTGACGTCGTTCTGTGGAAAAGTATGTCTCGTCATTATTTTTAGTTTAAATTTTAGGGTCTGCTAAAACAATACACTACTTAGAACGTTAAGTTTGTATGGCGATTGGGGACAAAGTCCAAAGTATTGAACGTACGTTGCGGTGTTAGCTGTCATGTTTTTGATTTACCAAAGATGCTTCAACTGCTTTTAACACTTTTTTCCTTTTATAATATAACAGATGATGCGCAAAAAGCGACGCTCCTCTGTGGAAAAAGTAGCGGGAACAACTGCCGCCCCAAGTAAGTTTTGATGTAAATCCACAGTTATCTGTATACAGATGCTAGCTTTCTCAAGTTTATGTCTGAATTATCAGGTATATCCTTTCAACGGCATTAACTCACACTGGAAATATTTGGAAACGATCTAACCTTTAGGTCCATTTATTCCGTGACGGTAAAAGAAATCCCACTTCAATAAATATTTTTGATTAACCCCCACAACAACAACCCATAAGTGTGACAGTTATAGATACTCAAACAATTCTTATAAAAATCCAACAAAAGCCTTTTGTGTATATATTTTGTTTAGCTCATCACTGTGCCTCGTATTGGTCATATATGACTGTTTTCCTACTTTGCTTAGCCACTCTTCGAAATCCGAAAGACAAGAAACCATGCTGCTGATTTAAAACAGAAAATACCTGTATGAAAATATTCACTCACCTACTCTTAAATCGCTATTGTCATAGCAATAATTAAAATCTTTCAATTATTTGAAACTATAGCAAGCTAGTATGGAGCAGAACCCATGGTTCCTACCATTTACATCGGGGGAAATGGTAAATAAGTACAGCACGATCCATTGTTAGATAAGAGTATGTTTATTAATATTTAAATGTTAATAAATTAAGTTCTCAGTCCTTTAGAGAAAACTCTGGGTGAAGAAAGTGATAATAACGAGATACACATTTTTAGTTTGAAAGGGTAATAGAAGGTGTGTTGTTACTGACTTATTTTTCATACAGTTTGTGTCTTCTGTAGTTTTCATATTTTAATATCTGGTTAACAGTGTTATTTTATGTAATATTGTGTTTTTTTTTTGTCTACAGAGGCAAAGAAGAGTCGCAACAGCAGTCGGCAGCCTAAAGAGGCTGCCTCAGAGGAAACAAGCGAAACTGTTTTTGTCACTTTTGTAAAAAAAGCCGGCGTCAGCTTGAAACATAATGGCGCTTCGCATGAGATCGGTAAACGCACACACTAGTGTAAAAACATTTCAATTAACTTAACGAAGTATCATGTTTGCTTAAATGTTCTGGTTTTTTTTTTTTAGCTGTTGACCAGGTGGTTTTCCAGAAGCGAATACAGCAGCAGCTGCAGAAAAGCCCCAGATACCCTGATGTGAGTAAAATACCAGCACATAACTTTTCCTCATTTGCTACTGCTGCTCACATTCGCTCACATCATTATGCATTTAGATCCTGAAGGAGTTTGTAACGGATTTGGAGGCTTACGTTGAGAACCCGGACAGGTTCAGGAACTGCCTTCTTCCATGTGTCCCACAGCCATCTGAAGGAGACGTGAGGTAATGGACATGCAAACCTTCTGGGAAGCGAACAGTCCACTCAGCAGCTTTCTGTGCTCTACGTTTATGCTTATGTTTGAATTGTGCAACATGCCACCAAGCATTTGTCTTTGCTGCAGATCTGTCAGCTCATTCCAGGAAAGCCTCATCAGAATGTTATTGGGGATCGAAATGCTGCAGGTTTGATTTATTTGTGTTTTGCCTTTAACTACACAGCGGAAAAACAAAGCAAAACAATATTTGTGTGACATGAGGATGTCACACTGTTAGGAAAAGAAAAAAAAACCACTCCTTTCTCTGAGATTTGTTTCCCTGAATTTCTAATGACTTGCGCATTTTCTTGCAGACTCTGATAATCAGCACCTTACTTGAGAAACTCCCTGAGTTTATGTTCGATGGGTCAGTATTTCACATGTCCATTTGAAAACGCTTCATCTATTTCTCGCAGTCTTTTTCACGACCCGTTTGGATTTGCTTTGTAAATCACAGCATTGTGGACGGAGGACTCAATATTCCTCGCATGATTATTAACCAGCTGAAATGGCTGGACAGAGTCGTGGACACAAAGGTGATATATTTATCATCTGTTCGACTTATTGAAGTTTTAAGCTGACTTGTTCTGTTTGCAGTCGCGTGTTTTAAGGAGGTGGTGATGTATTTATTTCTCCTGCGTTGTAGGAACTTGCTGCGAAGCTGATGGAGCTGGTGTCGGTAGCGCCGGTTGAGGTGCAGCGTGACATCATCACCAGCTTACCTGAGATACTAGAAGACTCTCAGCACAATGACATAGCCAGGGAGCTCAAGTAGGGACTGGATGACACTGGAGTTTTGTTATTATTGCTGTCGGTTTGGAGGCTTTCATCCCTTTCCTTTTCTTTGCAGTGCTTTGCTCCAGGAGAACACTCAACTGACGGTTCCCATCCTGGACGCCCTCTCCAGTCTCAACCTCTCGTCGTCATTACTGACGGAGGTACAGAGCCTGATAATGTCGTTGACGCCCCAAGTAAAGATGGGATTATTTTACATTCGCTACAGGAATTTTGAAATAAATTCCTGTAGCGAATTTGAAATAAATTCCTGTAGCGACATCATTTTACACTGAATTATTAACTTTTATTTGAGGTACATTTCTTAAGAGGGGTATTGAAGCGCTTTATTAAATATTTGTTCCTAATGCACAATTATATTGGCAACTCCTAACAATTAGAGATGCACTGATTAGGCCTTTTCTAGCTGATACTGATCTTTATCTTTCTGTCAGTTATTGCATGTTAAATCCATCATTTTATTTTCTAAGGACTGTGACAGGGAAAAGATGTGCTGCAGGGTTTTTTTAAAATCAAAGTCAGCAGGTTTGAATCCAATAGTAAATGAAGCAACTATATCCCTTGTTTTAATCTTCTCCGCACACGCGCGCACACACACACACACACACACGCACACACACACACACACACACACACACCACTGCACCCTGACTGGTTACAGTTCTCTTCTCAGGTCCGAGAGGCGGTTATGGCCACGCTCGCCGCTGTCCAGCTGGAAGACCTGCCCGTTGTGGTGAAGTTCATCCTGCACTCTGTCTCGGCCTCGAACGCACATGAAGTCAGACATCAAGTCACGTCCATATCGTTTCACTCTTTCTTTGGTGGTAATTGTTATGAAGACATGTGTTTGTCTGTCTTCAGGTGGTGAGTAATCTGCGTCAGAAGCTGGAGCTGGAGCAGTGCGTTCTTCCTCCGGTGCTGCAGGCCTCACAGATCCGCATGAAAAGCAAATCTTCGGCAGGGTGAGAAGCACCTGGGTTCAGCTCTGCTGCAGCTCGATATCAAAATGTTTGCTTCGACCCGGCTCAGGAAGTTCCTGATTATGTGTTTTGCTTTAGATCTGCTTCTACAGCCACCGCTTCTGGCAGCAGTCAGGACAGCGTTACGTTGGTACTTGACTGCATCAAGTCGGCGGTCCGGTTCCAGAAAACTATTTCTGAGGCTTGGCTCAAGGTTAGTAAATAATCTGCCAGGAAAACAATTTTCTAAACCTTTTTCCTAAAGATGACTACATTGTGGTGAGGGGTTTAGCATTTGTTGGTCCTGGGTTCAATATTTCAGGCTGAGGTCTTTCTGCATGTTCCCAGCAGTTCTCCGCAGGTGCTCTTGACTTCCCCCTACTGGCTCAAAATATGCATTATTAGGTTAGATTTCCAAAAATGAGCGAGTGTGTGTATGCGTGGTTGTTTATCCTGTGTGTCTCTGTGTTGCCCTGTGACGGACTGGTGACCTGTCCTTGGTGGACCCTGCCTCTCCACCAGTGACCGCTGGAGATTTGCAGCAGCCTGCGGGGGGGTCCTTTGGGGATAATGAGATATGGATGGATGATGAAATGCACAAATGGCAGAAAAGCAAAAACAATGTTAGGGAAAAGTGAATATATTAAAATGTGAGCGCTTTATTAATGGGGTTGTAAGATTTTTAAGTTATTCTATTTTCTATTTTTGTTTTTGCCTAGGTTAAAAACAGCTGCCTTTCTTAATCTTCGTTGCTGTTGACTTAACTTTTTGGTTTCTTCTCCAGGCGATCGAGTCTGTGGATGATGTTGAAGACCACAAGGTGAGTGCAGTGGAGTCTGTTCTCAGCTGGGAAACCCTCGCATGTTTTTTACCGCTTGTAAACATCTTGTTGCCTATTTTAAGTTGCTTGGTTGGCCTAATTTTGTCAATCATTTACTTTTTCCTTCCTGACAAGGACCGTTCATCTTGTCACTGACGTCTGTCGGCACGAGACGTTGTTCAAATCTGCACCTGTCGCTGTGATGCTTAATGCTGCATGTCGAGTTTGTATTTGTATATCGGTGATCTCCGTGTCATCGTGTCAGGTTTTAGATCTGCTGGTGCTCTTCATCCTGCACTGCACCAACGCCAACCAGAGCCGCCGGGGCGCCGAGAGAGTTCTGAAGCTCAAAGTGAGGACCGGACTCATGCGGGAGGCTCTGCTGCAGAAAACCTTCAGGGACTACTCTCAGGTGGCTCAGTCTGGAAAACACACGCAAGCCCTCTGCACAGCAGCAGTACCGCCCAGCAGCAGTTTTACTCTTGTAATTGTTGCATTTGCAGGTCATGCGGGGGTACTTCCCCTCCATCCTGGCTCTCGCTCAGAGTTTGGTGCGCTCCCCTGACCCCTGCGTGGTGCCTTTTGGTGGGCAAATGTACAGCCACTCTTTCACTGCGTTTGACTCTTACTGCCAGCAGGTGGGGGTGTTAATCAGTGCATGTCTGCGTTTTAGATCTCAAAGCCTCAGAGGGGCGATTTTTGTTTTGTACCAGCTTTGGTAGCAGACAGAAATAAGTAGGGTTATACACACGACTCGTAGTGTAGTGTAAGAAAATGTGGCTTAATGATTCCAAGACGCATTATCTGGTAGAAGGAGGACATTTACGGTTTTTATAGTTTGAAGACATCCTAGTATTCTAATAATTCTTCTGTTTTTAACAAATAGTATAAAGTAAAAAAAAATAAAAAATCACATGTGGGATTTGAACCCATTTATCGTCATTGTAATTTATTAAAATATATGTGACAAAGGTAAATTATAAACAGTTTTGAAAACGGTTGTTCGGAAGGGAGATGTGAAGACAGGAAGGGGTCAAATTCAGCAAGTCAATATTAAATTTGGTCACAAGGAACCTGGAAGTAACTCGGAGTGATTTAAATCTGCCTGGTGTTGTTTTTACAGGAGGTTGTTGGCTCTCTTGTGACCCACGTGTGCAGCGGTGTCAGCGGGGAGGTGGACGTGGCCCTGGAGCTGCTCTGCAGTCTCGTCGTGGAAAAACCCTCAGAAATGGCTCTCTATGCTGTTTTTGTGAAGGTACATGAATCTGCCCCATGTGGAAAAAAAAATATCTAATTGTTCTTTCACTATAGCTATGTATATATATATATAAAAAAAGGAACAAAATATTAAGTGTTTGGAAAATATGCCCCAAATGACAAAATCCTCTGCAAACTAAAATTAGGGAGAGTAGCTCAATGAGCTTTTTTTTCTTTTTCTTTTCTTTAATTTAACTTTTAACATCGTCCAATGTAGTGGCTTTAACATCTTGCAAATTTAGTCTACATTTTATGTTATTACAATTGGTTCTATATTGAATGGACACTGTTGATTTTTTTTATTTCCGTTTAGTTGTAAAAACTAGATTTTTTTTTTGTGGCTTTTGTGAAAAATGTGCTGCATGAACATGACAGATGTCATGGAAATAAACACTTCCCTACTTGACAGTTTTAAAGTCGCTCTTGTGTTCGGGTTGGATTTGAACCGGTCAGTGTGTTTGACTCAGGGGATCTTGGACTACATGGACAATCTCACAGCACAGCAGATCAGAAGACTCTTCCACCTTCTGAGCAGACTGGCATTTGGGCAGCAGCAGCAAGGATCTCACATACAGGTCGCTTATTCACGCGCGCTTACATATCAGAGGGTATCTGCATCTACCCTTTTTTTTTCTTCCCCCCGCCCCCACCAATCGGTTCGTTCTCTTCCTGCAGGACGACATGCACATAGTGATCCGTAAGCAGCTCTCCAGCACCGTGCCAAAGTACAAGCGCATAGGCATCATTGGCGCTGTGATGATTGTCGGCAGCATGGGAGCCTTGAGGTGATGCTCCATGTAAACTTTTCAGTTTGGTTCTTTCGTCTGATTCGTGTCTTTGTCATTCTTGTCTCACATGTTCTGCGTTGCTCTCTATCCACTCCTCCATTTCAGGCCTAAAGGAAAGGAATCACAGAGCAGCTCTCTGTCCCAGGAAACGTTAAGACAGGTAAGGCAGCAGCATTCCTCTAAACGCTGACTAAACCGTAAGTGTGTCTGAACAAACGGCTTTTTGATACGGTCTGAGTTCATTGTACATACAGTTATGTAATGATTCTCATTTTGACATGTCTTTTGTCTCTCTTCCAGGTGACGGCTCTGCTGGAGCTGGTGAAGTCGAGCAGCGAAAGCTCTCCCGAGGCAGCGGCTCTGTACTACGATGAACTGGCCAACCTGATCTGGAGTTCTGCGCTGGACCCGCAGGTGGAGGTACGTCTCAGGAATTTCCCCAAGGAAAACTAAAACGGCAACGTTTTGTTATATTTTCAACGATTTTTAAGATGAAGACATTCAGATTAAGATTAAGCAGTCTCACAAACAAGTATTTCACGTTCATTGTTTGCAATGTTTTGACAGGAAATGATTGGGATGAGTGTCCTGGATGACTTCCAGGATGACTTTGTAGTGGACCTTGGACCAGATATAGCAGGGTTGGTGCTCAAAATCAAATAAAATAAAAAATAATTTTAATTGTAAATTATTTGCATAATTTGCACAGTTTCAATGGATAAATATGGATATTTTGATTAAAGTAATTTTTGCAGAGCTGTAACTTCACCCTACAGTACAGTCATGGCCAAACGTTTTGAGAATGATTCAAATGTTAATGTTTACAACGTCTACTGCTTCAGTTTTTATAATGGCAATGTGCATAAACTCCAGAATGTTATGAAGAGTGATCATCTTAACAGCAATTAATTGCAAAGTCAATATTCGCCTAGAAAATGAACTATATCCCCCCAAAACATATTTTAACTTCATTGCAGCCCTGCCTTAAAAGGACCAGCTAACATCGTTTCAGTAATTGCTCCATTAACACAGGTGTGGGTGTTGATGAGGACAGGGCTGGAGATCAATCTGTCATGATTAAGTAAGAATGACACCACTGGACACTTTAAAAAGAGGCTGGTGCTTGGCATCATTGTTTCCCTTCTGTGAACCATGGTTATCTCTAAAGAAACACGTGCAGTCATCATTGCACTGCACAAAAATGGCCTAACAGGGAAGAGTATCGCAGCTAGAAAGATTGCACCTCAGTCAACCATCTATCGCATCATAAAGAATTTCAAGGAGAGAGGTTCCATTGTTGCCAAAAAGGCTACAGGGCGCCCAAGAAAGACCAGCAAGCGCCAGGACCGTCTCTTAAAACTGTTTCAGCTGCGGGATCGGGCTACCAGCAGTGCAGAGCTTGCTCAGGAATGGCAGCAGGCAGGTGTGAGTGCATCTGCACGCACTGTGAGGCGGAGACTCTTGGAGCAAGGCCTGGTCTCAAGAGGGCAGCAAAGAAGCCACTTCTCTCCAGGAAAAACATCAGGGACAGACTGATATTCTGCAAAAGGTACAGGAAGTGGACTGCTGAGGACTGGGGTAAAGTCATTTTCTCTGAAGAATCCCCTTTCCGATTGTTGGGGACATCTGGAAAACAGCTTGTTCGGAGAGGACGAGGTGAGCGCTACCACCGTCTCACGCCAACCGTAAAGCATCCTGAAACCATTCATGTGTGGGGTTGCTTCTCAGCCAAGGGAGTCGGCTCTCTCACAGTCTTGCCTAAAAACACAGCCATGAATAAAGAATGGTACCAGAATGTCCTCCGAGAGCAACTTCTCCCAACCGTCCAAGAGCAGTTTGGTGATGAACAATGCCTTTTCCAGCATGATGGAGCACCTCGCCATGAACCAAAGGTGATAACTAACTGGCTCAGGGAACAAAACATAGAGATTTTGGGTCCATGGCCTGGAAACCCCCCAGATCTTAATCCCATTGAAAACTTGTGCTCAATCATCAAGAGACGGGTGGGCAAACAAAAACCAAGGAATTCTGACAAAATGCAAGCATTGATTGATGGTGCAAGAATGGACTGCTGTCAGTCAGGACTTGGTCCAGAAGTTGATTGAGAGCATGCCAGGGAGAATTGCAGAGGTCCTGAAGAAGAGGGGTCAACACTGCAAATATTGACTTGCTGCATTAACTCATTCTGTCAATAAAAGCTTTTGTTACTCATAATATGATTGCAGTTGTATTTCTGTATGTGATGAAAACATCTGACATACACACATGAAAACCAGAGGGCAGCAGATCATGTGAAAATATAATATTTCTGTCATTCTCAAAACCTTTGGCCATGACTTTTGGAATGAGTTTTCTGGGTTAGGATAGGCATGGTGAAAGAAAATACCGTATGGAAAAATATTTTTATTTCCAAACATTCTAATGTCCCACAACTTATTCCGTGGAGTTATTTGTTCATTCATTCGTAGTTTCTTTCTTTCACCCGTTCAGCTCACGTTCTGTTCTTCGTTCCAGATCCTTCATCTTTCCGGCCTGTGCCCTGTACAACCTCGAGGAGGATGAGAGTCAGGGAGGCATCGCCATCAACCTGTTGCCTCTGCTGGCCAAAGAAACCCAACATAAAGGAGAGCAGCAGCGATCTCAAATTGGGAAACAGAAGCAAGAAAAGTCGGTGACTTTGTGAAACGGGATGTTTATATGTAGGTTGTGACCATGACTGCTAATGTTCTGCATTTTTTTTACAGGCGGGTGTCCCCTCTCTGCTTATCTCCCTTTTTCCGCCTATTGAGGCTTTGTGAAGAGAAACGGCATCAGGGAGATCTAGAAGAGATCGATGCCCTCGTGGGTGAGAACAGTGAGAAACAAGTTTTTCTTCTTTTTTTTTTTTAAATCTTCCTCAGTTTTAAAGCATTTTTTTTTTTTCTGCACGTTTACATTTTCCACATCACAGGATGTCCTCTGATCCTGACAAACATGGACGTAGTGGACAAAGTTGACAGCCTGTCAAAAGCTGAGAGGGAGTTCCTCTGTTCTTTGCTCTTTCACACCATCAACTGGTTCAGAGAGGTAACTGCAGCTCGAAAACAAAAAAGGACGAGCGTTTATAAAGATGCCAATGTGACTGAAGTTTGTTTTCACAGGTCGTGAACGCGTTCTGCACACAGAAAGAGACGGAGATGAAGATGAAGGTGATGACTCGCCTGCAGAACATCACTGTTCTGCAGGCGCTGTTGGAGAGGGCTCTCGCAGGTGTTTTTTTGTTTGTTTCTCCAATAACTGATTTATAAACCCCTTCCCCCCCCCTCCCCATACCCAATTAGTCTTAGTTTTTTCCTCCTGCTTTCAGGAACTCCTGGTTACATGCCACCTGTTTCAAACTTTGATGGAGAAACTACAGATGGGATCAGTTTTGGTGTTCCTGTGAACAAGGCAAAGAAAGGTAGTTAAATCCCCCCCGCCCCCACACACACACATATATATATTCTTTGTTTCAACTGGTGTAGTTATGCTTAATGTACTATTTTAGCTTGTATTTGTTTAACTGTCCTGTGCTGCTCAGATGGAACGGGGAAAAAGCGAAAGGCTCCTGGTAAGAATGCCCCAGAAGGCGCCTCTCAGCCTGAGGAGGCGACCGAAGCAGACGAAACTCAGCAGGTGGCGGCTTTAGATGAATATAATTCTGTTTAAAGCAAATATAAACATGCGGATGTAAAAAAAAAACAATTATAAATGTTCTGCAGGAGCAGCCGGAAAAGGAGAAGGAAAAAGAGAACCGGCTCAGCGTCAGATTGACGGCGTACAGGCCGTTCTTCAGAGAGCTGGACATGGAGGTGCTCAGTGTGCTGCAGTGTGGTTTGCTGTCACGCTCGCTGCTGGACTCGGAGCTCCACACTAAGGTGAGGCTGTGAATAATTGATGTGATCCTGCTTTGGCTTAATTGCATTTATCCTAAACACCCGGTACATTATTTAAATGACCGAGGTTCAAGAGGAGGTCGTGTTGGGTCCCACTGAGCTGGTCTTCCTGCTGGAGGATATGCAGCACAAGCTGGAGTTCAGTCTCACTGCCGCTCCAGCAAAGAGAGCTCCGTTCCTCAAGGTACAGACTAATACGACACGACAGCAAAGAGGACAGCTGCATGTTCACAAACTATTTAAAGGTTAACAAAAGGGAGGAGGGTGTTTTCTGGCCAAAAGTAGTTGCAGAAAGTAAAACAAAAACAAAAAAAACAAAAACTTTGTGCTGAGGAGGGCTAAGAAGGATTCAGTCTCCAGTTCTCCACCGTTTTAGAAGAAACATTGATCAAGGTGCAAATCTATAAAGCTGCATCAACAGAGACATTTTATTTTCGTAGATGAGGGCGGATAAAACCGTGGGATTCTCACATCTGCAACAGAGGAGTACAAAAGACATCGCGTCCTACTGTGTCCAGCTGTTACCCGCCCTCTGCTCACATCTGGAAAACTGCCATAATCATTTTCAGGTACAGAATCCCTTAATTCTCATGTCTCCTGTCGTCTCTTTAAATGAATTTAAAAAAAAAAAACCCTTACTGAATGCATTTGTGCATTTACAGACTCTGCTGTCTGAGAACAACGGCGTTGTGG
Organism: Poecilia formosa; assembly: GCF_000485575.1. NCBI lineage: Eukaryota > Metazoa > Chordata > Actinopteri > Cyprinodontiformes > Poeciliidae > Poecilia > Poecilia formosa. The sequence continues at coordinate 740,969 of NW_006800199.1, read as the reverse complement.
ACGGACCATCTACGGACGTGGAGGAGCACCAGGTGATGTCATCAGGTTACCAGCTGCTCCTGCAGGTCATAAACACCACCTTGAATTGGTAAGTGAACGTTGGGTCCTAAACCCAGGAGCTTGGAAGTGCGGCGCACCGTGTCGGCCTTTTCTTGGTTTGCTGAGCTGTTCTATAATTGGGATCCGTCAGGTCTGGATTCAGCCAGCCAGGACAGCGGAGCTTGCTGAAGAAAGCTCTGGGGGTTTTGGCTGGACGACTTAAAGAAGGGGGTCCTGAACTGACCCTGGAGCAGCTCGTCAAGTGGGTTCCGATTTTCTAAACCAGATGACAGACCAGATTCTGCACTTTGACTGGTTTTCATTAAGGATTTAAGATCCTTGTTTTACTTGCACCCCTGTGTCGCGATGCCTAATATTCATCCCTGCTCTTCTAGGCACAGTTTCGAGTACCTGCTGAACTTCCGCAGCACCATGCCGAGCCTGAGCACAGCCCTGTGTCTCTCCCAGCTCCTGTCAACTGTGTCAGAGAAGGGAGGAAACCCCGGTGCTTACAGAGAGCAGACCGGTGAGGCTGACATCCGGACATAAATCTTCCACTCCACCATCCAGAAAAAAAAAAAAAAAATGTGATGAATCTGGTCTCGTTTTTGCATCGCAGCTTCCCTGGCGCGCCGCTTCCTGAACCAAAGTTGGGTGACGGCTAGCGGAGAGAAAGAGCGAGGCAGCAAATTCAACGAGGCACTTCACACGCTCCTGAGGTAGGTCTGCATCGCACACAAAAATGCTCAACGCGGAGGCTCACCAGAAAGGATAGCTGCGCGTAGTTACCTATCCTGTTTTTTTTTGTTTTGTTTTGTTTTTTTGCCTTGTATCAAATTTCCATGGAAATCATCTTAAAGGCACACAACATATTGAGCACAGAATAAATTAGTTTCTGTGATGTTGTCACTGCGTCTTCAGTGTTTGTAACTGGAAAGAGGTAAATGATAATCTTATAAAAAAGAAAGTCTAATTTTCTCTCAAAGACATTTTTTTTTTGTCTGCATGTATTTAGTGCGACCTGCTTTGTGAATCCCACACAGAACTAAAACTAATAGCTCACACAAGATAGTTACAAAAAAACGATTACATTCTTTCTGAACGCACTCCTATTTTTTTTTTTCATATGTATTTTCTGACCTCTCTTCAACGGATTGTGTATTTCCTCACTCTCTTCAGCATCTACCTCGAGCACGTCGACGACGTTTTGAAGGCGGTGGAGGAAATAGCCGGAGAAGGAATCACCGAGCTGATCAACGCGTCCAAAGATGAAAGCTCTGCTTCCTGGCCCACTCTGAACCGGTAAACTACTTCTCATTTCTCATTTGTTATCTTCTCTGCTCCTGTAAGTTACAGCAGCACCTGAGAGCACCAGGCCCATAAAACTGCAGTCAGTTTATTTGCTGATATTTGCAAAAAACGTACAGTGACTATATATATTTTTTTGTATTCTGCAGACAAACGTTCCTGGTTTTCTACAAGGTTTTGATGGCCGAGCTGGAGAAAGCTGCCAGGAGGATTCCCGCTGGTAAAACGAGCGACAGCTCTGAGGTCAGACTCCTGGGCGCAGCACTGCCTGCGCTCCTGTTTGTGACGTCCATCAGTCGTTCCTGTGATTTGAAGAGTAAGACGGAGAGCATCTGTGTGAATCTTTTAGGCTCAAAGCGAGAAGCTGCTGACGTGGAACCTGGCCGTCAGAGACTTTCACATCCTAGTCAACCTGGTGAAGGTAAATTCATCTGTTCATGCCTTCGTAAAGCAGTAAAACCTCTACGTCTTCACTCGAGTGTTCACATGAACTCTTTCTAGGCATTTTGTTTAAATGAATTCAAGAACCATGTGTACAGGTTTGATTCTAACAAAACTTTATTCAATACATATACAGATTCTAAGTTATACATAATAATATGTACCTTAGTAAGTTTGCTAAATTGGCAGCTCTTATTTTTAAAGATTATTGCAGCTACATGATGTTTAATTATTCCACTCTGAAAGAAAAAAAATAGTCACTAATAATAAAACTTCTATTAACATAATTTATGGTGACAGACTATTCACTCAAATTGTCACGTTTCCATATTTTAATGTCCAAATATGAATTGACTCTTCCAAGTGAAATCTAATTCTTTCTAATTGTTCTCATACATTAATATGGAGAACAATTAGATATAAAACAAAAACAGATATAAAAGTTTTTGTCCTTTGATCACCTTGTAGGTGTTTGATTCCAGGCCAGTACTGAATGTGTCCTTAAAGGTGAGTTGGCTTTCTTTGCTTTCTGGAGGTTATTGTATTTAGTTTCCTCTGCTGCTGTTACTTTGTTAACCAAAAAACACGATTTGCTTTTGCCAGTATGGACGACTTTTTCTGGAGTCTTTTCTGAAGTTGGGAATGCCGCTGCTAGACTACAGTTTCAAGAGGCACAAGGTAACCAAAAAGCAGACCTCGCAGGAAATATCAGTTGTGCTTAGTGCGTTTGGTCATTGCATTTTGATCGCATAGTGTTTAAAAGGCATATTGTAAGTATCAAGAAATGTGTCAAAAAATTTTTTTCAGGTTGTTCTTGATCATCTCAAGTAGATTTACAGCCAGTGCTTTACAAAAGCTGAAAAATACAGTTTTTTGTGTATAAACTCTGCATATAAACACTGTGTGCATAAATTGCATTTTAAAGGAGGATGTCCAGAGTTTGCTGAAGACCTTCCAGCTTAGCACTCGGCAGCTCCACCACATGTGTGGACATTCCAAGGTAGCAACAGCTTTATCTCTTCTTACTCGTTCTGTGAATTCATTTTCATCCCGTGATGCAACGTGTTGCAAAACTGGCGGCAGAAAACCTCACGAATACTTCAAGAAGAGCTCCCATAATAACCGTATAATAACAACAGTTGGCCTTTCAGGGTCGTTTAGACAATCTACAAACACTCATCCTGGAAATAAATATCACAAACGGACTTATTTTTAATAAATTACTTTGTTTTGAAATGATTGCTTTACTAAATTATTTTTGTTGTTCTTGTTGTTGTTGTTTTGCTTGTTCAGGATAATTTGTGAAATACTAGTTGGGATACATGTACACATTTGATGCTGTGAGAAAGAGGGAAAGGGGGGGGGGGGAAGAGTAGTTAAAATAAATGACGAGCCCAGAGTTATTGACATTCGTGTCCATGTTGAGTGCATGTAAAATTCCTATCCTCACGGTATCTGAATGTTTCTCTTTCTCAGATTCACCAGGACACCAGCCTAACTAACCACGTGCCAGCAGTGAAGAAGAGCCTGGAGCTGTTTGTGTACAGAGTGAAGGCCATGCTGACACTCAACAACTGCCAGGAGGCCTTCTGGATGGGAAACCTGAAGAACAGGAACCTGAAGGTCACGCATGGTTTAACTTTTATCCGACGGCGGCTTTTGATTCGCGAACTCCAAAAGAATCATGTGATGCATCTTGCAGGGTGAAGAGATACTTTCTCAGAGATCACAAGGGAGTGATGACGATGACGACGACGACGAAGAGGAGGAGGAGGGGAATCAGGAATTACCGCCAGCACAGGAACAGTCAGATGATGAGGTACTTGCCTGTTAAAGAAATGGATTCAGACTAACTGTCATCCATCCGTAAAGCCTGAGGACGGCAGTGATATTTCCCATAAATGCACTGTAAACTTTTGCATTTAAATTCAAACAAAAATGATGGTAAAACATAGAAATGTGGGTCTGTAGAAGCAGGGCATTTGAAATGAAAAACGTATAGGGGTTTTGAGCTTATTAAAAGAAATATCAGGAAATGGTCAACAAAATAATCATGTATTGAATGTAAAACACCATAGTAACAACTAAGGATCTATATTACACGCACTAAATACAACAAACCAGATAGACTCATATTTAAAATGGGCGTAATCAGAGTCAGAAGTCAATAATGGTGGTTTTTACTTTTTGAACCAATTGAGAAATGGTCACAGTTTAACTGAGTGGAGCTGCAGCCATGAGGGCATTCTGCAACACATGATGAGAACTGAAAATCTCTTAAACATAACCGTAACGAGGAACTGTTTTCTTACGCTGTGTCTGGGATAAGTTTGTTCACTTTAAAATGAACAAGGTTTGGGCTTTCGTAATATTCTTTTGAGACATCAAAATATGTGCAGAAGTTTAAATGAGTCCTGCTGACAGACAGCTGAGGCTCTAGAGGGCAGCAACCTCTACATGAAAACTTCTGGAGTTGACTTTTGAAGGCTAATAGTTTTCACAGAAGTCCAGATTCGCTCTGCAGAACCGTTGCTCTACTTGAAAGTTTGTCCTGAAGTAAGTTATGCATTTTAAACAAATATCATGTTTTTATCTCTGCAGGTTCAGGACGGTGATTCTGACTAAACCAGTAGGATCAGCAGAAAGGAGGGCAGTACAGACGATTCCGATTAAAACTTAAATATGTAAACTTTTGTTTTATTTCATTAAAAAAAAAAAAAGTAATTTACAGATTCATCTTTTTTTGTCTGTGTTTAATAGATTTAATAGTAATTTTTAAGCTATTAAATGCTAATTGGCCAATATTTAATCACGGTTTGTTTACATTTAGGCAATAAAATACAAAATGCCGGTCACTTTAAAGGATTCATGGGATGAATTTTTGCATCTTAACATGCCTATTAAAGGACTACTGTTACTGTGTGTTCTGAATAAAATCTTTTATTTGTCAGCCAATAAATAATAGATTGCTTTGATCACAATAATTCTGCTTAAATTGTTTGTTTCAAATGTTTAACGTAAATACGTCTGTGTTGCCGGGATCAGGCACGGATGACGTCCAGAGTTGTCTTTGCGAGTAAAAAGGTTTTATTTACTTTTACACAAAAACTCAGCTTGTCGCACTCGGTGCCTAACGCTTCCCAGAAGAGCGAAAGCGGCGCACTGCCTCGCAAAAAGACACGTGTTACCCATGTTAAGACTTTTAATCAAGTGAGAAAATGAAAACGACAGGTATTAACGATTCTGAACGAGTTAAGTAGTCGGCACAATTGGAGGCGACCTACTTGGAGCCTGAAGAAAAGAACGGCTTCATAACGGTATTAACATGCTGCTCCAAGTTGTTTTGGACTTTTAAATTGTTCACCCCTTAAACTGGAAAATCAAACACAAGTAGAGGTGGATTGCTGACTCTTGAAAGAGGAAGTACTTTAAACTCGGGTCCAAAATGTCTTTAATCAGAATCATGATCAGCTTTACTCACCAGGTTTTTCGCCACGCAAACAAGGAGCTTTATTTTGGTTCCGCTTTGGTCTCAATGAAGAGATTTAAGGTATAAATATATGAAAAACAGAAAATAAAGCGGTACAGACACCTTTCAGCACAATGGTGTAAAATATTTCCAGATTTTATTGCAAAAGCATGTAATAATACTAATGTAGTATTTGGGTCCAAAGTGCCATATAACATTTGCCATGATGTTAAATTTTATAGTATGTGATAATTTAAATAAAAATGGTGTCATAACTTCAAATTTCTGATCAAGTTATTTATTGCTACTTAATTATATGTTGTAAGCAGATCTACCTAATTTATGTGTTGCAGCACATCATGGCTTTGTTTTATTGATCAGGAGAGGCAATTCTTGATAGGGAGGTGGTCATTTGTATTCATTAGTATTCATCCCATTAGATCTCTATGTAAAATCAGAAGTCAATCCTGTGTAATCTGATCAGTCAGAAGTGCAACAAGGTGACTGGTCCTCAGTTAAACTCCTGTGCAAGTAAACCTATAAAATTTTGGTATCTATTTGACGAAACACACTGAGAGGTTCAGTTGTTTTATGGTCAACTGTAGCACACAAATAGAAAATAATAAACACAGAAATGGATATATCTAATTTGGAAATATAATAAAAAGTGGTAATTTGCTAGATCTGGATGTTGTGCATCTGGATGGAATTTTGTACAATCCCGGAAAACACATGATGGTTTCATCCAGAATATGCTACTGTGGGATACAGTCTCTGCTGCCCAGGAATGTCGTGACAGTTATGAGACTGTCTTCATTAAGAGGCCTTTTCAGATTGGTTGGAAGACTGACTGCTACCAGAGCTCCTTCCTGCCCCACAGCATCACCATCCACAACGACTCTTTGAAGATACTTGGATGTGAGTTGCAGCATTTCATTTCCCTTTGGGATAAATAAAATATTAAATAATTTTCAATTTCATTATACATTTAACTTAATTCTGTATTTAATAAATCACATTGTAATAATCTTATAACTCTAAACAAATATATGTATACCGAAAACATTTTTTTAATTACTTTTATTATTATTTACATTTTTAGTCAAAATGTCACATAAATATTTGACAAATCCTTCGTAGTAAAGAGGTAAAAAAAAATAAAACTAAATTCTGTCGCTTTTCACAGCTCGTTCCCTAATGACCGCCTGGATGGGACCACAGTCAGTTAAATAGGGGGGTTCTGTGCTGCTAAAACCTTTGCTGTCGTCTTTCTGAATAGTAATTAAATTTAACAGCGGGAATTCCACGTTTTACTCTTACTAATATAAATGCTTTGTATTTTATTGGTGGAACTTGAGAGGAGAAATTAGCTTGATATTTCTTATATTAGCGACTGTCCCCCTCCTGAACGAGCAACAATGGACCATCCAGGAAGCGTGCTTCACTGTTTGGGGAAATACCTTCACCGAACGGTCCTTCCAGACTTCCAGCGCAGGGCTTTAGCTTTCTGTTTTGTTTTTATGCTAGTAACAGTCTCCACTGCGTCGCGTTTAACGGAAACAACAGCGCTTCTCTGTGTTGCTGGGACGGTCACTGTTGTCGTGTGTCTTGGAGGGAACGGTTCGGATTTGCCCTGACTGACTTCAGCTGCACCATGTCCGATTCGGTCCTGCTGCTCCTGATACTCTTCCTCCTGCTGTGTTTGGTGCTGACGGTCGGTGGGCTGCTGGTGTACTCGGGGCTCCTTTCGGAGGTGGTCGTTAAAACGGGGGCTCCTCCGATTAGGAACGTCACTGTCGCCTATAAGCTCAAGCAGGGCGCCTACAAGGACAGCGGTGCAGCCTTCACGGAGACCTACAGCATTGGCCCCAACCTCAGGCCCATCGGGATTTTCTACGATGACCCCAAAAAGGTGAGAGCCCCCATACATTGCATTTTAACTGTACTTGACCCCATGACATAACTGTGAAACACGGTGTACTCTGCGTGCTGATAAGGTGGTAAAGTTATGGAGATACGGTTTGTTTGACCTGGACAAAAGTCAGAAGGTTGGCGTTCAGGAAGTTGCATGATTTGAGAACTGACATGACCATTCAACAAGTTTTGGATTTTAGATGGAGTGTGCATATGTATTAACAAAGATCTATATCAATATTCATGTTCATATTCTAAAAATGTCTAGTGGTAAGATATGGTTTAACCTCAATTTGATATTTGAGTGAGATATAGTCAGAAATATCAAGAGAATTGGTATTTTTCGTTTTTTTGGGCTTCAATACCAAATTCAGTAGAAAGATTGTTCAACAGAGAATTAAAGAATTACAAGACTGTTCCCATTCATCATGACTCCAAGCTTTTGTCACAAACTCTTATCAGATTTTTAAATTTAAATTCAAAAAAATGTTATCACTGTGCATAATGGTGGATAAAATACCTTAATTGTGTGAATAATTAATAATAATTAAAATAAAATTCAATATGTTCAATAAAAATTCCTTGAATTGTTGTTATACATTCATTTATTTTAGACAGGCTCACAAAATAAACTATTTAATCTAGCCAAAGGGGAGATAAAAGAATACTGGAAGAAATGATTTACATGAATTGAAGGTTTTTTTTTTCCATTAATTAAAAAAAAAAAAAATCAGGCAAACTTTTTTTTAATATTTAATTTTACTGACATGAAGAAAAATGTGGTCATAAAAATCTAACAAATAATCTTTTCTAATGTTGTAAGGAATAAACAATTGAATAAACGAGGCTCTGAGTAATCTGAGAAAATCCCTCGATAATAACTTAAGAACCTCAGTGGGAATAAAACAAGAAAGTTTTATCACGTTGAGCACTATAGCACTATTATAGTAGAGTTTTTTGGTGGAAGATTTTAATTTTAAAGACCTTGTTTGTTTGTTTGTTTTTTTCCATGCCTTTTACATGTTGTATAATCTGCAAATCTAAGCCGAAGTTAATTGCTTACATGGTTGTACTGAAGTTACTATTTACCGGCTAGTACAAAGTTGACAACTGGTACAAATCCTGGGCATCAGTGTCAAGTCAGTGTGGGCTTGTGTTGCATCCAATGCACTGTTATGTGTTAAGGCAAAACTTAAATATTCTAATGAGAGCAAAAAAATATATATATCTACAATCTAAAACTACATATTGAAGTTCTCCAAAATTACTCAACAACTTTAAAAAGAGATCCTTTCTGTGCTTTAAAGGGTTTTCTGAAGTAAATTTGTGGAAAGATTTTAAATCTGCGTTTGTCGTCGACTACCCATTTAATTGCAACAATATGTCTTTTTTTTATTATTATTAAAAATGATTGTGTCTGTGTAGTGCAAACATTAAAGGAGACATAGTTGTATGTGTGTGTGTGTGTGTATTGCTCAAGAGAATACCGTGCAGGCTTGTCTTTTTACGGAACTGGGCCTGAATGAGGAAAGCAGTCAGCTGTTCAGTTGCCACGTTGCACTGTTGGTATTTTATTTTTTTTTTCCACCCGTCGTTCGCTCATCTGCAGCTCCAGGCTCTTTCCTGCAACGTGCCTGTCTCTTAACTTAAAAATGCAGGCAAGGCTCCGAATGAGAACATGAGACGTGGTCAGTTAAGTGATCTCTGAAAAGCGTTGTGGGCGTTTTGACCGTGATTCTTACTGTACAGGTGTAACCGGTCTCCAAACCAAGTTTTGCATAGCGGGGTTGTTTCCAACTCTCTTCGCTAGTTGTGTTTTCGGTCAACAAGAAACGTCCCTCACAACAGCTGCTTGTTAGACGAGAATGTCTGACATCCTGGCTGATGTGGGTGGAGCGTCCATCCAAACAATAAACAGCTGACTGAAAAGGAAAGAATAACTAGACACAACTTTTATACTTTAAGTCGCATGAGTCATTAGTTGTTTTGTTTAGTTTTTTATATAGCTGGGAGGGTTAGATCATATGGTACACAACATGGGAAATTGAAGCAGCCAACACTCGGACCGGTTGGCTGTTTGTTGCAGCCAACCGGTCAGTCTGTTCGGTGGACAATCGACAGACGGATCGGTTCAGAGTCTGACTGGAAATGTTTATTCAGGCTCAGCTGCCTGCGCCAAGCCTCAAGTTTGTGATCCTCAGAGTCTGTGGCACACTGACCAGACGGTGTTTGTTTTTCTGCTGACACCCACCGGCTCTCTGTCCTGTTTTTTTTAAGTCACGGCTTCTTCGTCGCACTGCCGCCTCTGAGTCATTCCAGTGGAAAACCGAGGCAATGCCAGCTTAGAAGGGTTTTCTGCTGTTTTTTGAAGAGCCGGAGGTCTGTGCCGGCCTCGTGACTTTTTCCTTCCTGAGAGTGTAAATGATCCTTTTACGTGGACTGTCTGGTCTGGGAGGCCAGATAATTCACACGAAAAGCTTCCGCAGCTTTCTGTGTGAATTACCGTCGCATAAATCTGATTGTATAACACTTCTGCATGTTATTGCAGGTTTAAGCAATGTCTGAGGGATTAACGCTCATAAAATGTCTTAACACCTTAATTATGTGATGTTCCCTTTAGTTTGTTTTGTAACTGTCGCCACCTACAACAAAAACAAAGTGAAACTGAGAGGCTCGATGGAGCGGAGCTTTGGCTTGGAGATGAAATTCCTTCCTGACAGTAATTGCTGGTTTGACGTTGCAGAACTCTCATTCTCCCATAAAGACTTTGATTTTCATCCGAGCTTCTCAAAGTTGAGCAAACGCGATCAAAGCGCATCTTGAGATGGACTTCTGAAAGATTGTTAGATTTAGAAACTGTAACTGTTTCGCCGCTCTGCCATCCTTTTGAAATCTCAAATCGGTGACTTTTCTGTATTAACTCATTTACATAGTTTAATTTTAGGAAATCTTTACAATGAGTTTAATGACAAGTTGTTTTCCGCTCACCAACCATGTTCTGAGCTCTTCAGAGCTGCTAGTGTTTATATAAAAGTGTTCACAGTACTTTCAAAATCCCATGTTTCTTTGTTTTTTTTCTCAACAAAATGTAAAAAAGAGAAGCTTTTCTACCTTTGACGTGACATTCACTCTAAGATTGAAGCAATCAAATCTCTCTCGGAAAAGAGGTTCAGCATTTACTTGAGGTTTCATCCTCCATCAGGTCTAGTGAACTTGAATAAAGTGAAGTTGTCCAAGTAGCATTTTACACACGAGAGTCATCAATAACTGGAGGAAATTTGAAGCAACAATAATATAACAATTTGTTTTATTTTTCCCCCAGAAATTAATTTTAAAACGTTGCGTTGCATCATTGAGCATGCTGGAAACCATTGTTTAAATGGGCTTTCCATGTTATCCTTCAGGCTGTTCAACTGATTGTACCATCTACTCGAAAATCAAAATCAAATCAAGACAGAAATTGGGCAGAGAGGCAGCATGGAGGCCATCAACAGCCCTGAAGGAGCTGCAGGATTTTGTTTTAAGTATTGGTTGTATACTAATAGTCTGATTGAACCAAACTTCAACTTTTGGGCTACAATTTTGCTGTGCACACAGCACATCGCCAGACGAATGGCAGAAATAAATGTTGTCCCACATCTATTCTCTCATTGTTGTTTTCTAAATAGACAACTGCGAGCCGTGGTGGACACTAGATGGCATCGTTGGCATTTCTGGTTGTTGAGTTTATGCAGGGAGCAGGAGCATCCTCCAAACCATAGATCTTTGAATGTAATTTACTATAATGGCAAAGAAAACGTGACTCGTCCATTAGCCAGTTTCATCCTAACGAAATAAAACTGAATTTCGTTCTTGGCTAAGCAGCTGATGACTGCTGCCCTAATTCAGTGGTCTTTATCTGAGGTCTGACTCTTGATCCATGTGATTATCAGCAGTTCATTTGCAGTTATCTATTATTCCAGTGGCTGTAAAGTCCTTATTTAATGAGCATGATGGAAGCTAATAGGTGCCAGTCCTGAAGATTAAGAATTAAAGCTAACCCACATTAACCAATTAAAGAGTGTTCTTTCAATGCGCTGCCTGAATCCGTTTGACTGTATGTGTGGCTCTTTGTGACGTTCCAGAAGGGTTTGATTAGCTTACTGATCTGTTGTGATGTCGATGCAAAGATCGTATTCATCTTATTTGCCCTGCTTGTTATGATCACGCACACGCCGTTTGTGTTTGCATGAAGGCCTGCAGCTGTTACAAAACACCTCTCCATCGAGGTTTTACGAATACAGCAACTTAGTAGGTTGGCTAACTTGTCAAGCAATCACAAGAATAAGGACAAAAAAAAAAAAAACAAATTTGTTGTTTCTCAGTTTTAGCTCTTTGTTGTCTTGCAGAAATAAAAGGAGTGAAGAATCTTAATGCGTGTTGCCTGTTTGGTGCTCTGCAAGAAATTTGCAGAAGAAAATGAAGTGTGTGCGTCGCATAACGTTCAGATGATTGGCTTTGAACCATGAGAAATAAACTGATAAAGTATTAGAGAGCTGAAACTCAGGCACACACGTTTCATTGATCTCTCAGGAGTAACAGGCTGCATATCTGAGTTGGTAGAGTTTTTTTTTTTTAAACTATAAATGATTCTGTGCGGAAGATACGTCAGACCTCTTACTTCCCGCTCGTTCTCGTGCCGAGCCACTCGTGTTCCCTTCATGACACGGTCGAGGTGGAAATTTACAGACGTGTTTTGGGAGTGGCAGGGAGAAACGGGGGGTTGGAGGGGGAAGGTGTTGAAGTGCTGCGGAGGACGGCGGTGTAAAAAAAAAAAAAAAATGGCAGTATTCTCACCCACCTCGGGAGCCTTGCAGTGATCCTGCTCATCAATCGGAATTTCAGATCAGAGCGCCGAGCATCCCTGCACTCCCCGGTAAAATTTACTACCATTTTACCGCTGCTTGTCTGTCTGTCGACAGCAGCAACATGAAAGGGAGGCTCGTGGTAAGAAGGTGCCCGGTTTTAAAATTGGATATAAAATGAGAAATAAGTACGCTGATGCTCTGGAGTGCAGTCCCACAGGTTTTTAAGTCAATGTTATGCAAGACTGTGCTCAGGCGATATTTTTCTCTCTGCGATAAAGCACCTTTTTCATGTGTACGGCGGAGGCAACGGCTGGGATAAGATTCTCTCTGCGAATCCCTGCTTCTGTCGAAATAACACAACCTTTTATTATTACAGCCGCAAAAATGTTACATTGTATACATTATATATTTTTACATATATACTTAAAATTATGGAACATCCTCCTGCTAAATTGCAGGAGATCAGAACTTCCTGCTGTTTATTCTGGCTACCTTGTTAATTAGCTGTGCTAGCTACTCTACAGGAACATGCATTCAGCTACTTAAAACACAGGGTGCTTATAGTTTGCTAACTAAAATTGAAAACATTTATTGTCTTAATTAGAGAAAAGTGGGACTTCTTTGGTTTCCACACTATAACGTTTTGCACCTTTGAAGGATTTCCAAACTGCAGAATATTTCTGGGCCACCTGGCTTCAGTTGCCCTTTTCTCTCCCCCCCCCCAGATCAGACACACCACCTTTCATTCAAGATGATCTATTTGTGAGGCGTTCTTGCAGAACAGCTTCACTTGAATATGATCCCCTTATGAAGGTTGTTTTTTTGGGGGGGGGGTTTTCAGCGAGTACTGCACCAAGGTACGTGTCAAGTATAAAAGCTTCGGCTTGCTCAATGTAAACCTCTAACGGTGCAACTACAAAGGCTTGTTCTGAGTACACAGCGAGACAGATGTGAGAGCATATATACGTTTCCAGCCGACTTTTAACGTTTTTTTTAAAGCAAAAACATGGTGGGCGGGTGAACTTCCCTGGCACCCGGACCACTGGGCTAAGTACGTTTTCTGGGGGAAACCCTTCTTACGATGTATATGAGATTCACATCGTGGATGTGCAGCCAGAAGATTGGCTAACTTGTCAAAATTATTCAAAAATCTCTACAAATTGTTTTTTTGAGACCTTCTTGAAATTACAACCCCAAAGAATTAAGAGAGTTCCGAAGGTAAAGGTCGGTGCAACCTTTGAACTAGCAGGGTTTCCGTAATAAAGTTATCGGCGCGGTTACAGTACATACCGATGCTGCTGTGGGCTTGGCGGAGTTGATCAGAAAGATGGGTTCATTTATAAAAAAAAAAAAGAAGGGGAGAGAAGAGACTCACAGAAACGAGGCACGCCCGTCAGGACATGGAAGATTTTATTCACCCACATATTAACTCCCTGCTCTGTGACATCTGGCTGGAGGAGTGCCCACGGTGTCCAGCTGGCCAAGAAGTGGTAACCCATCTCCACGACTGTGGCGGAGGGGAAAACTGTGTCCTGCCTCCAGCAGCATGCTTATCTTCACCAGTAATTATACATGCCAGAACTCCCAGGATGCCACGTGTAATTACCAGCTCAGTCTGAGCGCAGCCTGAAGGGACCGAGCTGTACTTGGTAAAAGCAAAGACAGAAGAAAATAGACTTCCACTGGATCTTGACTTCCGGGGCATTCGGGGCCCCGCATGTCACCGCGTAACAGCAGATGTAATTTGATTTGGATACTCTAAGGGCCGTTTCATAATGATGGCATATTGATATTTAGTTAGAAAAAGCTCTCATTTAATTTTCACATTCATTGAAGCCATTATTTGTTCATTAACTTAATACTTGCTAAATGAACAGGATCACTGGTTTTGTGCGCCAATTTTAAAATGAGCCTCCTTGTTTATTTGCAAACATGGAGACAAAGAAGATCGTTTTCTGAAAATGTGGCGCAAAGAGCGTCTCTCCTTTCGAAATGTTTTGGCTCTTACTGCCTAACATGATGGATTGAAATTAAAACTGAAACAAATTTTGCGCAATGAAAGATTTTATTTCCCTTAAATAGTATGCAGTTAACTTTTATGCCTATAAACACTTCATTTTTAATCAGTTTTTTTCTCTCTCCATCTTGATTTCAAATATACTGGCTTTTGCATATCCTTTAAATAAAAACTACCGTGTACAGAAGCAGCTCAGACCAAGACAAACAGTGTAAAAAAAAAAAAAAAACACTAATGTTCTGCCCTTTCAACAGCTCATAAATTCATCTTCCTCTTATCACATAAATCGAACATATTGGAGCTTGCATTGCGTCGCCTCTTTGCAGGACTATTTTTTAGCTAGAGGAGATACATTATGCAGTGGATGAAAAACAACCATTTTTCTTACTCGGGAAGAGATAACCATATATGTTTGTCTCTGTGATGCCAGTCTAGCAAGTAAACCAGGAAGGATTTAGAAAGGGTGTCGATGCCCCTCAGTTTGGTAAGAATAATGCATCTTAAGTCTTTTCACCATGTGTAGGAGTTGATAACTTGTCTTAATTTACATTTATGTATCAAAAATGTCCTAGTCTCATTAAGATAATTAATTTGAAGGGTAACTTATTTTATTTAGTGAGTGAGCTCTAATTGAATCCAAAAAGGTAAAAAAAAAAAATATATATATGTTGGGTAAAGTAAAAATTCTCAAACATGTTCTCAGATAAAGTCAGTGCTGCTACTTCAAGTAAAACTAAAAGACTGTACCAATGGTAGCTCATCTCAGTAAGTAATCTTTGGTAAGCATGCTAGCTAGCTGATATTATAGTTGAGCTATCTGCTAAGACAGCCTGTGCAGTCAGCAGCTTCATGGACTTGGCTTTCAGACTTTTGTCAGTGACACGACAGATAGTTGGTGTCATTTAGGGTACCTCGTCAATGAAGAGTAACAGGTGGGGGAGGGGCAGTACTGCATAGCTAGGATCCATACAGGGAAAAAAAAAGATGGTCACTCAGGCACTTTTTCTGGCATTTCATTAAATGGACTTTTAAACAATTTATTATTAGGTAACAAATAATACTAATTAATTCCTTTCATCCATTCTCCTCTCAGAATGTTTGTATACTGGTAACCAGACCATGTTTGGTGCAGGTGTGTGATTGAAAGAGAGTTGGGATTTCCCAAACTGCTAATCCATCTCCAGGTGTTACTTGCAGTTTCTGTTTTAATGAGCGTCTTTAATTCTGTGGCAGCCTATTGGCATTTCAACCTCTGCCTTCCTTAACCTGCCCTAAAGTTGCAAACAAGCTCAAGAAATATGACCAGGAAGAAAATACAACGTCGGCCTGAGAGCAGAATGGATGAAGGGAATAAATCCTCATTACTCGTCACCTTGTTTCTCTGGCATGTATTTCTTTTCTGCGTATCCATCCGAAGGCACATTAACAGCCCGAAGCAAAGAATTGCTTTTAAAATTACTTTTCTTCCAACAAGTCCCAGAAGACTTGGCTTAAGGGAATTAGGAAGAAGTGGAAATAGTTTCATTTGTGTTGCAGAGCCACCTTAAAGTTTATGCAGTCTTCATGCATCCTCCTTTACTGTTCACGTTGAGGGGCTTATAAAAGGCCTTGTTATACGAATCAGTTTTTTATTTTTTATTTTTAACAGCCTCGCTCAGAAACATAACACGTCAGTGTTCGGTTGCCGAGGTAAAAAGCACCACAGCCTTCCCATTATTTAGCACGATCTGCCACTCACTCAGGCCACAGGAGTCCCAGTTGGCTTCCCCCAGCTACCTGTGAAAAATGGAATCACCCACTGCCTTTTTTGTAAAACACCTCTCCGCCGGCTTGGACCGCAGCCTCCCAACAAATTTCTGCCTTTTTGCGGCTGCGGCGCTTCAGACGAGCAAAACAACCGCGGTCGAAAAGACCAGACAAGTCAAGCACACGGAGTGATGTTCCTCCCTCTCCTAATTGTCTGTTGTCTCTGGGGTGTGTTATCTAGAGGGAAGCAGAGATGAGATGCAGTCGGGGCGGCTGTTTGTACTTGCCACTGTGTGGGATGTGAATGATAGCTAGAGGCCTGAATGATATCATTAGCGAACTACTGGTTTGGCTAACACACTCCAGTCCATCAGAGTGGCGAGCGGGAGATGCAGCGAGATGTAAGATAGGGAGGGAAGGACTGTGGGAGGACAGTTTTTATCCCTCTCTGTGTTTGGATACTTGCTGTTGTGTCTTATCAAAGACCTCCAGTGTTGACAGGGAGTAGCTCTGTGCAGAAGCCTCGCTGACAGGCCAATCCACTTGATGCGTCCATGGAGGAGAGAGGTGGGGATCCTGAACAATCTCTGCGGATAAATCACTCCGAGTGGAAACGGGGAAAATCAGACTGAGAAAACAGTCGGCGTGGGATGTTCAGCTATCGTTTTTATTGCAGTGGTGTTTAAGGTGAAACTGGAGTCAGAACTGCTACATTTTTTTTAAACACAATTAAAAGAAAGTTGACTGCAAACCAGTTATATTTCTAGCAAAAATGTTGCAAAAGTATTTGCAACAACGAGCATGTTTCACTTTGACATGGGACAGACAAACGAAGTAATGCATAAGGAAAGGAAAACAAACATTTGAAAGTTACTTGTTCATGCAGTCATCAGTTCAGTCCCATTGATCTGACTAGCCTAATTAAAATCCATTACAAACAATGTCTGGTGTCACCTAATTATTAAATTAAATATATCTATGTAAATTAATTTAAGTTTAGGTCCAGATGTTCTGTGAAAGCCTCTTGAGTTTTTTTTTCTTCTTCTTTAGAACATTATTGAATACCAAGACCAAGGGTTGTGTTTTGTTCACAAGGATGAAGTTGTGAATAATAAAACAGTACCCTAAGCTTTGGACATATCCATCTATCACTGTGAAAATGAAATATAATACAGCTGCCAAGAAATAGCCATCTGCACAATCTGACCAGCCGGGCAAGGAGAGCATTAATCAGAGAAGCGGATCTAAAGGCCCATCGTATCTCAGGAGGAGCGACCTGGTCAGAGTTGATGGGAATATGAATGGAGCTGCCATATACTGCGCGCCTGGAAGAAAACTAAATGATTTGAGCTGAGCGGTGTCGGCGACCCTAAACATAAAGTTTGGGCTACAAAAAGGATGGTTTCGGTGAAACTCCAGACCCAAATCAAACAGAACTTGAACGTTGACGTTCACAGAGGTTCACACAGCTTCGCCATCCAACCCGACTGAGCTTAAGCTGTTATGTGAAAATGAACGGGGAAAACTTCCAGGAGTTCCCCGACAAAATGTAGTTCTGCAACATATTGGATGCTATTCAGATTATTATTTTTTTGTTTTTTTTCAAAACCATGAATTCCTCTCCTTCAACCTTACAGTCGTGCTCTTTCTCTTGTTAGTTTGTCATGTGACATCCTAACAAAAATACACTGAAGGTTGCTGTGACATAAAAAAAAAATGTATATGTGGTATGAGTACCCCCTTCGAGCCGCTTTAGATCTGCATTTCATTGCATTGTGGCGCTAATTTATTCTGACAATGCTAACACAGCTGCATGGCTGCTTCTGTTTGCAGTGACTCATGGCCTCTTTGTAAACAGATGTGGGTATACCTCCTGCTGGCTGGAATAAGTAATTTCCCTGTCAACGGCAGGTGATCTTTGTTCTCTGACTCACTGTAGAGCACAGTGTCGGGCGATGGCAGATTTTCTCACATTAAACAGACGTTGTCAGTCACTGTTGTCAGGCATGTAACGCCGATTCGTTTTTTTAAAGGGCACTGACTGGATTGTTCGAATGGGTTCGAGTTACGACACTAGAGCAAAACAGGACGGTGAAAACCGCGCAGTGTTGAAGTAACCGAGTGGAGGCAAAAAATATCCCAGAATGTGAGAAATGAGATGCAGGGGAGGGGGGCGGTGTTGTGAGGTTAGATGTGATAATTATGTGGGGATGGGAGGGGGGTGGGACATGAAGATGAGTGTGGCTGGCTCCCATCTGTGCCCACTTTGTGCCATCTTTCCACAGATAACGCTCCGGTCACACAGCAGAAACCCGCAGCAGGCAGGTCTTAACCCTTTCCCGGGCAACGGAAACTCAAGCTTTCTTGCTTGACCTACGGGTTGAAATGAAATAAAATTAGAGCTACATAGTATATTGAATCATAGCATCAAAGTGTGTAACGCTGCAATCCCAACTGATTCAATATTTGGTGGGCTATTATACTTGGAAGCGCCAGGCATTAACGTTCTGCATGCCAATAAGATCTTGGCAAACTGGGTGGACTTTTGCTGCACTCTATGCCAAAGTCTGATAAGAGTTGCTTATTTAGAGTTACTGTGTTACTTTTTTAGTTTTCATTCAATGGAATGAAAACTAAACATGCCTTAATTGTGTTTATCACATTTAAAAACAAAAAAAAATTAATATATAATATATAATGTACTTTTTTTTTTTTTTACATTTTGGAAACGCACAACCTCCGACATTTAAAAATGATGTCGCAGAACCTAGAAAGTAGTGGGCTGGAACATGAAGCACAGCGACAAAAAGTGCTCTTGTAACAACAGCTCCCACTCTCCATCTGTGGCTGTTAGACAGAAACTGTCTGCGAGTCGACGCAAGTGGGAAATTCTCTGTCAGATCCGTTTCTGACTGACAACCAGCCCGGCGACTGTTCTGCCTCCATCACATCTGCATGCAGACACGTGGGCACGTTAACAGACATAAAGTTGGCAGAGTTACCTTTTAAGTGAGCGAGATCAAGCCTGGCTGCTAGCTTGTGTTTGCTCTCTTTAACTAGCACCAAGTGAGACAAACAAGCTCTGCTGGTCTCAGGAGCGCTGTCCTGATCCAGTATTTAAAAAAAAAAAAGAAAGAAAAAATGTTGTTGGTCCAGCAAAAGTGTTCAGATGGTGGGGATACTAATAATTTATGTTTATTGACTGGGCCAATGAGTTATACATTTTATGTCCTGCTGTAAGAGAAAATCTAAATCTTCTCTAATTTAAAATAGTTGCATCATATTTAGATAGAAGATTATGAGGCAGTTTCTTTCTTCAACTCGGATTTTCCGCAATGACGCAATTTGAGCCGCTACATATGTGACCTGTCTACTGGCCATCTGGTGGAAGATGTTCACCAAAGCTGGCAGACTTCTGCCCAGTGACACTTACGACAATGCAAAGGTTGCAACGTCACCACATGTTTAAATCAAAAGGCTTCTATTCTTAATTCCACACACGCAGCTTCTCGCTGGTGCAGCGTTGAGCAAAGCGCTAGCGCAACTATCACAGTTTGGGCCAGAAGTTTACTTACCAAGAACACACTGGAACTACACAATATCGTCATTTCTCCTAGAATAGAGATCACTCATGTTACTGTCGGGAGTTTGAAAGCCACGGTTGACAAGGAGCGACTTGCAAGTCCAAAGAGGCTTGGTGCAGCCATAACAATGCAAAGGAAAACAGAGCATCGTACTTATATTTTTAAACAAATACAGAATGATTAACATTTTTACTGTATGACGTCTGGGTTGCAGCTGGCATAACAAAAAACAGAAAAGAACAAGTGAGGGCGACTCAAGACTTTGACAGCTAGAGTCTTGTATATTGCATATGATTCAAATGACTGCATAAGTTTTAGGCTGCCTTGGTGACAGGCTAAGGAGTTAGTCCAACATATTGAATCAGATGTTGGAGGTAAAAGAGGTTTAAATGTTCAGTCTACTGGCCTTCCAGCACCAAAGTTTCCCATTACTCAGATACCAAGATTTTTTTAAAGGCTGCACCCTTTTATCCATGAGCTTCCACTTAATCCGAGTTGGGTTGTGGGGGAAGCAGCCTAAGCAGTGGGACCCAGACTTCCTTCTCCCCAGCCGCTTGGGTCAGCTCCTCTGGGGGAACCCCAAGGCGTTCCCAGGCCAATCAGGAAACATAGTCTCTCCAGCATATCCAGGGTCTTTATCTGGGTCTCTTTCTGGTGGGATGTGCATCCCGGGTCGGCTATACAGCATTTCCAAATGTTCAACTCCAGCATGTTCCATAACAAATAGCTAAAAAGTGAGAATAATCAAAAAGATGAACTTTTTTTGTACCGTTTTAAGTCGTCCTGTTATCTGCTGAAAGTCTTGCTTGCTTGGTCGTACCAGTTCTTTAAGATGCAACAGTTTTCCTATTAATGTGACTGTGTTTAGTAGTAAGTATTCTGTTTTCTGTTGAGGTTTGTAAACTCAACAGAAAAGTTGAGTTTTGTAATTGTTGTAGATTTATAGGAAAGACCAAAATCATTCAAATCCCTGGCTGATATAGATTAAAATTATATTCACTTGACCAGGTATTTGGCTTTGTTTTGTTTGAGACAGGAACCTCAGAAGATAATAATTCAATGTTAAAGGAGGATCAGTTTTGAACCCAAAAAAAGATGTTATTTCTTGTTGATTAAAATTGTTTGTTGCAAATGATTTTATACCCTCTTGGATAACCCACAAATAATAATAAAAAAAATGTTTCCTTTTTTTTTTTTTTTTTTTTGCATAACAGCCTGCAAGTCCTTCTTATAATTGCTGATCAGTGTTTTGCTTGTTTCCACTTCTGTTTTTATAATTTATCTAAACTCGAGTTCATAAAAGTGAGTGACTGTTCCAAAGTCTGGAACCTGCCACAGAAAAGGGGCAGGTTTAAACTTAAATCGCCTCGGGATTTAAGTTTAAACCTCGGAAAGGACAATCACAGTAGTAATATTGGACAAAAAGTACACTTTCAACATAAAGATATTAAAGAATAAAATAATACACAGTACCAAAACACTTCCCTCCTTTTTATACCTTCAGATTCTTCCAGAGAAATGTCGCTACATAGTGGGCAGCGTCCTGTGCGAGGGCGAAGAGAAACCGGACGAAGAGCTGCTGAAGCTTTACGAGAAATTTGGCTTCAAGGTGTTTTCTCTACCGGAAGTGAGCCATGCGGTGACCACCGCCTTCCCTTGCACCACCAGTCTGTCCCACGTGCTGGCTGCTCACAGGGTTTATCGGGAACTCTGTTCCTACATTGAGGTGAGATCACACTGAATGTGGCGGGGAGTAATGCATATTTATCCCACCTGTTGCAACATAGAAATCTACCTTTATCATTGAAATACACGTGAAAAGTACTCAAGTGATGAGTTTTGCGACTCAAGAACCTTTTTTATGTCCGTTTGTCAGAGAAAAAATGTTGGATGTGTTATTGAGGTTTATGTGTAACTTCTCTTTCCCACCTTTTATCTGTTTTTAGTCCTTCACCCTTATGGTGTTTAATTCATCACTTGAGCAAATTAGCTCTGCAGAGCAGATTAAGAATAGATGAGGTGGAGGGGAGTGAGGGTACGACTGAGTCCTGTGTCCCACGCGCTGGGCTGCTGGGCTGCATGTCCTCGGGACAGACCTGAAAAAGCTATTGACATTTACTTATGACATTTTCACACATGGATTCATTCAAGGGGCGTCCCGTCGATGTATAATGCTCCACATTGTATATGTTTATATGTTTTTGAACGTTCCCAACATGTCCTTCTGTTAACAGGAGGTTAAAGTGCCATTTAGACAAACATCCTAAATCCTATGTTTATCATCATGTGTGAAAAATTAGGATTTTTTTTTATTTTATTTTCCTAAGTCTGACCATCTCCCTCCTTGCAGTACGTTTTGCTGGCAGAGAGACTTGTGTGTCTGAGTGTTTTTTTCCTTCCTAGTTTACCGAGGCTTTAATATTTCAGCAGCCTTGTACAGTTCTTTGAGTTGCCCACACAAAGCCATAAATGATTAGGGCTGTTAATAGCTACTGTAACAAGTCCTTCATCTGTTGTTGTGCTCTACTGAGAATAGTCCAAGGACATAGCCAGTGGCATTGTGGATCAGATGTAGCCACCTCTACCAGCATAACTAATCCATGTGAAAGTGCTGCTGTTCTTAATAGCTGCAGTGTTTTTTTTTTTCTTCAAAGGTCCTGCCTTTCATCTTGAGCTCATCCAAGTGTCCTCTGAAGTTACCTGAACTTCACAGCACTCTGATTTTTAGTCATTTCTGTTATGTAATTCATATTTGGCTTCACAGACTTTATGGTTCCCTTGGGGAAGCTGCTTGACTTGCTCATGTGAGCACATTTTTTAGTTTTGTGGAAGAAACAGAGCAACAATTTAAAAGTAACATCCTGGTCTCAAGCTCAGAACTGCCATCTTTATCTCATCTAATTAGCTTTATAAGCCTCTCCTGAGTTGGGCACTTGTCCTAAAAGTGTGCTTTTAAGTCATTTCCTGCTTGGATTTACCTCAGCCTTTTCTATTTTTTAGCTAGTAAAAATCGTTGTTCATTTTATTCCCTTTTTAATATTTCTATTTTTTACCTTAAAATGATTAGAACATCATTGCCTTTTTCAGAAACTCCTATTATTTACACCCAACTTTGTTCTCCCATGATGCGCCTTCTGCGAAGGGCTCTGATAGTTGATGTTTTGCCGGTTTAACGTTAAAAGCCCCTGTCATACCGATGATTGGGACACTGACCGACGGCTTTATAACTATCCATATTTGCAGATCTTTAGATCCTAAGCTGACTCTCTGTTTGGCTCCGTCTGTTTGTCCACGTCTTTAAGGCTCGGTGGAAAACGGGCAGCTTTAGAGGAGCAGGTCACAGTCGAATATGCGCAGTGACATGGAGCTTCCCTTGGTGTTAAAATTCAGCAGTGCTTCTTCTTTTTCGGCTGTAGTGGTGGTACATAATGACCATGTCAGCTTGGATCTTTTCTAGCATGCACCTCTGTATTATAATGTCACCTTAGGAAAAAAACAAAACGAAACACATTTTCACCTTTTTTCTGCTCTGTTCTGCTCTGCTAAGGAAGCACCTGGTTCTTCATCTGACCTGCCTTGATGGTTTGAATAGGTTTGACATCTGTGCTGTCGATGGACTAATAACACATTAACATTAAGGCAAAGCTAAGGAGTGACAAGTTCGTTATGCAGACCAGCTACAGAGGAAGGTCAGTAAGTAACGGAGAGTGGGAGAGGCTCGGCTTAGTCGTTGTTTAACTCTGCTGGAATATGATCACATGCACTACGTTTATGATTAATTGAACAGATTTGTAGCGTGAGAAACTTTAAAAAGAGGGTAACACTTTTATGAGATGGGTGCAGTCAATTTTACTCCTTTTATATTCCTGCTAGTGCTTCGTATCAGACGTTTTTGTTTACTTAACAAAACGTTTGACGTTTTAGTTTGAAGCTTAACTTTGAAGATCAGGACTGGGAACGTAATGTGGTCTCTAGTGTACAATTACATTTAATACTGCACACCTTATTCCTTTTCTCTTTTTTATTGTTACTTTATTCTTGTTTTCCCTGCTGCTGTTAGCAAAGTATAGTAATTTTTTTTTTTTTTTTAATGATGAAGTCTGTCAGTTGTGCATAAGATATATTTTTCCAGGATTCTTAGAAAGGTGTGACTAATCACTAAGTTTCTTTATTATTGGTTTATGTCTTTTTAGTACATTTTCAACTAGAAAGTTTTACATTTTTGGGTGATTAAATTCAGATGTGTTTTTTTTTTTGTCTTAAAGACTATTGAGAAATCTGTAATCTGACATTAGTCTGTGTTTGCTTATGTTTTGAGGTCATGATTGAAGCAACATGAATATAATTTGTGGTGACAGAAGAAAACAGAAAATCTGAGGCAGACGAAGTGTCAGAGCTTATGAAATGATCCAGGGAAACCATGTTTGATCCTTGGGAAAGCAACATTTGATCATGCAAAGTATCCGTGCTTACAATCGCTGTGGTGTTATTTCAGGAGCTGGCTGAGACAAAACTGGAATCGTCCCCCTGAGCAGAAACAAGATGAGAGGTTGATAGCTCACATCCATTTAGTAATCCACTTATCTGAATCGAGCTCAAGACATCCTGGAATCCCCTTTTCTTTCATTTCCTTTTCATACTGTGTCTTATCATAATTTCATTTGCCTTGCAGGTTTCACAATTAAAGTATTTCGGTATATTTTTAAATGGCATTTATGGCGTCTCGGTGTGATTATTGTAGGCCACACTGGAGTTTTTACGTCGGTTTTGCCTGGCACATCATATTGTGTTTTGTAAAATAATCACCCAAAAGCTTTAAGGCCCTTTGAAGTTGTGTTCTGCAAAGATTTTTTTTTTCCAGTGCTGCGAAACATAAATCATTTTCAAAAATGTACGGAGCCAGCATTTACGTCTTGGCATCTGTTTATGCAGAAATGACATATTTTCCTTCAGAAGGTTTTCTCGTTATTTGCAGCGTAAACTTTAAAGGGCATAAATGATCATCGTTATAACTTCTCCTTTTCTGCTGTGTTCTGACTCATGGTTCAAGTTGGATATATTAATTTTCATTTCTAAAATTGAGAAATATTAAAAAGAAGAAAGAAAAAAAAAACAGCTAAAAATGTTGCCCAAAATGCCCAATTCCAGTTAGAATTGGGATTTACCCTGTGAAGAGAATGAAGTGAGGAAAAGAGTTGTCTGAGAGCTGGGGACCTAACAAACAGACACCCTACAGAGGCATTTAAAAGGGATCTGTCACGTTCCTAGTGCGTCTGTTCTCTCACAGTGGTAAATGATCGCTTGTAACAAAATCTGTAATTTAAAATACTTAAACACATTTAGATCGACAGCGTTTGTCTCGTTCTGACAACATTCTTGCTCTTTCATGCACAAACATGAGCAGAGCATGTTCCTCACCAACTTGTCAGTGGAATAATCTCTAAATGGTGAGTCATCCATTCAACTAATTCCAGTTAAAGGTTTTTTTTTTTTTTTTTTTTTGTCAAGAAAGCAATTCATTTCTCCCGTTGATGTTCAGCAT
>NW_006800199.1:698457-715632 GCF_000485575.1 Poecilia formosa | reverse complement strand
CAGCATGTTGATTCGTCGCCTCGGCTTTAATTGTTTATGCAGAAACGCCTCCTGCTGAGCTTCTTATATTACATTGTTTAAATTTAAAAAAAAAAAAAAACTACGGAAAATTTGTTTTCAGTTGTCAACACCGAGTATTATTTCATGCAGTGGTGTGATTAGTGATTGGCCAGAGGAGTCGTGCTGATTTCAGGTGCATCGACCATGTAAACAAGAACTGAGGTGGCTTTTGCTGTGTTCTGAGTGGCTCATTTATGTGAATAGAAGTGTGTCTGTTTTGTCTTGGCAGCCCATCATTTCTGCAGCGTTGTCAATGCGTTTCTCAAAAGGATGGAGGGATATTTTTATTTGTTTGCCCTTCAACGGTCTTTTGTCAAAGGTTGTTTGTGAGAAATGAATATCTGAATCTGCCTGCTTTTCAGAGAAAAGTAGAAAAAAAAAAGAAATATTTTCTGAATGCTGGGCTTTGTGGTTCCAACAAAAGTTAGAAAAACACTTTTCTAACTTTAAGAAGAGAAGATGAGAGAAGATGCAACGTGGGCTTGAGTGTTTTTAGAGACGTGCTCTAAGGCTGCACAGTATACAGCGACTATTTTCTCATCACAGGATCAGCGTGTGCAATATTCATATCGCAAAGGACGGTTTACGGTATATTCCAAGTGTTATGAACTTGCATTCAATATTCTAATGTGGTATCTAAAACTGTTGCAAATTGTTCAAAGTGCTCCTGCCTCACTGCTGACAAAATCCTCCACGACTCCAAACTCGACACAAGCTTCATTGGCTTCCAATTTATTTTAGAGGACAATTCATGATTCATCGACTGACTTGAAGAGCTCTTCGAAAACACACACCAGTTGTAACAGACGGTTTCTGCACCCATAAGTCCTTGGTAGGTCCCTGAGGTTCTAGCCAGTCTGCTGATGGCGCCCCAAACGAAGCTGAAAACAAAATCAGACCCCAGACTCCTTAACTCCCTTTCTTTCGTAGTTGAGATCAGTCGTCTCTGTGTTCTCTTTTGATAGAGAAAACCACTTAGCTATATTTGGGATGATCGGACAAAAAAAAAAAATCCTTTTTGTTGTTTTTTCTCCCCAATAACAGCTTGACATGAAGACAGTATCTGATTGTTGTGATGACACTCTTTACTGCAGCTTTCTAAGAGTGTGTTTTGGAGGAGTTACTTCCCTTGTTACCCTCTTCTGTAAAAGTAAGTTCTTGTCTGGCCTGCTGTCCAGTGACTAAAGTAAATACTTCCTCATGTGATGCGATATTTGCGCCACAGGAAACCTGAAAGTAAAATGTCATCAGATAAATGTAGATAAATTACAGTTTTGCCAAAGGTTTTAATAATGGTGCATTTAAAATTATTCCTATTTGTTGTATGGTGATTGTAGTTATTGCTGTGTCCTATCCTTCTGAAATGGATAGCATAGCATAATTCTGTATGTAAATGAGCTCCACTTTTATAAATATTTTTCCCTTTTTTTTGAAAGAGGAGAGTATTTAAAAGATATTTCAGACATCTTTTTCACACCAAGTAGAGAAAGTTGGAAATAAATTATTTTCAATGTGTGCAGCACAGTTTTCCAACTGAGTCCAAGTAAGATAAATGCTCAACTGTCTGTTGCTAATCGCAGCTTATTACACTATGTAGACGTCTTTATGATTAAAAAGAAAGTGTTCAGCATATGGCATCTACTATTTGCCGTGGAAGTACTTGGCATTAAGTTTCTGAGTTTGTTGCACAAAGAGAAGCATAGATCTTAACAGTTTTATGATGACTTGTTGAAAATGTTCTGCCCGCTAACAGAACATGCCGTCTTTGAACACTAGCAGTGAGAGCACAGGAATACAACTTATTTATTTAGTTATTTTTGACAGTCCAAAGATCTAATTTCAGCACTGATTGCCCTCGTGTGTGACTCTCGATGGTGACCCAGTGGATCTAGAGTTGACCCTTCTTTGGTCATGCATTGGGAAAGTTAAACCAGCCCAGATCATGGCAGGATTTGGGTTGTGGTGGTGACAGGACAACACCTCCTTTGATCCTCTCCAGTCCACCTCTACATCTTTAATTCGTCCTTGGCTTAAGGCGTTGACTCTTCTCGCCGCTCTCTGTTCAGCGATTTCTGCGTGGGCTGGTGCAGAAAAGCAGGGGCTGAAGCCGCGGCGGCATCAAAGGTGCAGAGAGCAGAGTAAAAGTCGATAAATGAGACGTGTGAGCTGGCGAGGGAGCATCTGTCTCTGTGACTGATAACTGGATGGAAATTCAGATTGGAAGAGGGACGTACCTCTCCGTGATCCGTCCTGGACGTGCGCTTTTAAAAAAAAAACGGCGAGCTGCAAGTGGATGCGAGAGAAATCTCTGTCGTTATTAATGCTGTCATTCCTCCGTGTTGTTTCCTCCGTCTGTGTTACATTTTTATTGGTTAACTTCAGGCTTTTCTCCTCGGGGGCTCTCAGAAATAATAATCTGAAAATAACAGAGAGCATCCATCCGGAGGTGGGGACGGCCTCTGACCTGCAAGGCTTTATATCATGTGTTTGCACTTAATATGCCTGTTATCTGCTTGGTCTGCCATTTTGCAGTCTGTAGAGGGAACACTTGTCTGTAGATGCTATATTTAGACTCCTAAGACGGTGGTGGCAGTTTTGCCGTGTCTTTCTGTTCTTTTTATCTCAGATGGGCCGAGGCCCAGAGCTGGACTCTTCATAAAATTTCATATTATGTCCACTTTCTTGTTTGCAGTGCCAGACTGTCTGTGTTGGTGGGAAAAAAAAAAATTGTTCCTTTTTTTTTCCACTTAGAGGCATTTTCTTCATCTGTTGGTGGGCTAAGTGTGATTGTTACAATAAAACCTTTGTAGTTGAGAGTCTGAGGTGAAAATGTTGGACCTTTAAGGTGGAGACCAGGTTATTGGTGTCGAGGTACTCCAATGTTTGAGAAAAGTATGAGTATCAGCATCAGTATGACTAAATATAGTAGCTGTTTATTCCATACCTTCGCATACGTATCTTGTAGAATTAAATCCACAGCAATGTTCTAATATTTAGGTGGTTTTAGTAATTGTTTTATTATTTTTGACTGCTTCGGGATTTTTTTCCCCCTACATTGTCACTTCATTCCTTATCCTAATGCCATAGGATTCATGGATCACTGTCTGAATTTAAAAAAAACTCCCTTTCCACAGTCATTTTTGACAGAGGGTTGTAGTCTCATAGTAAATCTTGTTGGCAAGCCTTGAATTTATGATTGTTCTTATTCTAAATATGAGACGCGTTGTAAACATTAAAGAACTTCAAGTCCTTAATCAATGTTGTCCTCATTTCATTGGTCTGCAGCTTATATTCTTCGTGACAGTTCAGTGAAGCAGCAAGTTTGGTTGATAACGAGCAGAAGCGTTAGTGATGCTCTTATCGATTATTGTTTCTCCGGGAGCCTCCTCTCTGCAGCTCCAGCAGGGCGTCACGCACCACGGTGCCAATTAGACCATCTGTTGGAGCACATTCGGCCAGTGTGTCCACTGTTACATCTGTGACCTGACCATGCGGAGTCATCCGTCTTCTCTCGTCGGAACAAGAACCCTTGTTTGAGTTTTGAAGGAAATTGGCCTCCAACATTTTTCTAACCCGCTCCACTTAAACCCTGCGAGGGGGTGGTTTTTAGTCAACATTTTTCGCAAATGTAAAGTTTAACACATGAGTACAAAGGATTTTATCGGCAATCATCTCTGTGTACATAAAGTAATTGTTACCTCTACTCTTAGGTGGAAGACACACATACATGCACGCCCCAAATCCGATTTGTGTGTGTCGAGTGACTTACTCATCTGATATCTCTGTAAGGTTTACTGACTTGATTTCAGCTTATCACAAGCTGCTATAAGCTGCTAAGTCGGTAAGCGCATTTTGGCCTTTAAGCAAAAGTTCATGGCCTTTAAAAAGCAATTCTCTGCCGAAACTTTTTGGCTCAGTCGAAATCTGTCTGTTTGATGTAGCTGACTTTCTAAGAGCGGGTTGTATGGATTAGTCTTATCTGTGTATCATCTTCCTTACACGAGCTCCACAATCCTGTAAACTCGGCTTTAAAGTGGGAGCTGAGAGCTTGGAGGGCAGGTGGGTCCAAACTTTGACTTCATGTATAGAACTAGATTAAACATTGGTAAATACCCACTGTGATTTTGTTCCAAAGCTGTTGGTGTGAAATTCTCACAGTGTTTTCACAGAATTTCCTCAACGATTTGGAACAAAAATATCAACGTTTTTACACTTGAAGCAGAAAACTAACAATTATTCAGTTCAAGTTAGTTCAAAAATACATAACTTATTTCAAAAGGAAATTGCATGTTGTTGTTATTCGTGTCATCCGAGAATCTTCAATCCAAAATAATGCACCAAGCTGTGGACAATACCAAGTAAAACAGAAGGAAAACTCAGGAAAACCAACTTGCCATCAAGGACTGGACTTAGGCTCTTCTCATCTAGGGTCTCACTGAAACCATATCATATGATATTATCATCAAATTTTGCACAAGTAAATTTGTGCATGATTTGAAACACCAATGGAATAATTTCTTTGGCTCAGTGTCGTCCAATATCAAGGACTGAAATATTAATATCTGCAAGGCGTGTTTGGAGTGCAATATGTGTAGTAGGCCATTTTATTCATCATGTTGAGGCACTGGTCAGATATTATGGCCCCTTTCCAATCTCCAGCATAAACTATTATTTCTGGTATACCTGCAGTTTTTTGTTTGTTTTTGTGTATTTTTTTAAATCTAATTTTCATATGTAGAAGGAGCAGTGTTGTCGTCATGACATGTATGACAGAGAGCATTTCCTGTAAGACAGCAGTTTATTAATATTCTGCTACAAAGACAAAAATATTATGGAATTTACATTTTAGACTGTTTTTGTCAATCTGAGAGACTATTAGGGATATGATAAATACATAAGTAATGTATTTATTATATTTATTTCCTTGAGAAGATTAACTTAAAAACTTCCAATGAGCTACTAGCGTTTGTAAATCCATGATGTTCCAAGACAAACTGTGGTTGAGAGCTCAAAGTGATAAACATAATATTGCGTGTAATTACCGTGTAATCTTATTTCCCAACCCAATATAAAACCTGTTCTTGACATTTTTTTTCTGTATGTATGCTGATAACTATTTTTTGTGAACGATAAGCTGCCAAAAAATATTCTTTGATCAGATTTAATGAGTCAGACTTGTTTTTCTTTTTTTAACATTGCCAGGATTAATTAAAGAAATGCAGTAATAATTTAGTGCCAATAAGGAAACCTTTGCTTTTAGCCTTCCTGCGTAGATGTTTCTGCAAGTTATCGCTCAGTAAATTTTAAGGCTTGTGGCTCAGTTACTTATTCATTATTGTGCCAGTATTTACCTCTTAAATCCTGCTTTACACGGCTGAATCATTATGCTCGGAAGAGATACTGCAACAAGCAGAGAGCGTGAGGTGGATCATTACTCTGTAATGGAAAAGACTCAGACTATAACAGATCTGAACATATCGATTGCCAGGAAGCTTTAAGCTGAAGTAACTGGCATTAATCTAAGATAGCAGTGTTAAAAATTGTGACAGTCAGACCCGAATCGATAATAAAAATTAGAAAGTAATTTGCACTGTCTATCCACCATGCAGCCTTTAGCTTCCATAGAGGATGTAAACTTCACACAGCGGCTCTGCAGACACACACCGCCTCCCCATAACACCTCAACGCTGGCTGACGCCTAACGACTCCGACTGCTGTCGTCACAAGCCGAGAATTAATTCAACATGAATTTCATTGCTCCCATTCATATCGTTCTTTAGATTGCTCTATACTAGTAAGATTTCTTTTTTGTTGTTGTTTTATTTTTTTGTATCATCATCATCATCATCATCAGCATGTGTGGGTCCAGATGCACACCATGTATAGGTGCTATAAAACTGTTACAATGTCTTTTGGAATACCATAAAAATAATAGAAAATGAACATCGGTCTGCCGGTGCTGAAAACGCTGCTTTCTGCTCCTCTCACTTCACAGCCCCTTCAAAGATTTTGCGCAATATTTAGAAATTGTCTTCCATTCGGAAGAAGCAAATTGCTCCAATTAAAATACGTCTTCAAACCGAACTGTATGCGGAGTTATTGGGATTCGCCCGTGCGCGCAGTGTCATGTAACAACGCTCATTGTACTTTGTTTATTATTTAGAAAAAAAAAATATTTTATTTATGGCATTTTAGATTATTTCCAGGTCACCTCCACCCGTCTGGTTCGATGTATCGACGGTCATCCGGTAATTTTTGTCCAACATGGAACCCTGATCTCAAGGTCAGAAGAATCATGTCCAGGGGATCAAATGATTACCGCCCCCTCAGTCTGTCACTTATTCTGCCTCAGAAGTTATTACGTTAAAAAGGGCCGTTTCAGATACCACTGCAGGGTTCGAAAAGGATGAATTTGTTCCAGATTTCTTAAAAGGATGCTTATCTATACTGTAGTCAATCCTCTGCTTCTGTGGTTCTTTATGAATCCCGGAGACCCACGAATAGATCGGATTTCTAAAGTAGCTTTTATTTTACTTTAATTTATTTATTTTTTTAATAACCATTTATAATATTGCAAGGCTCTGTGTCTCAGAGTTTGTGAATCTGTATTTCAGTGGATGCATACTAAGATGCCGGACTTATGTAAAGTAGCCACACAGACAAACTCTGGCCTTTGGGCATTTCCGTCCTGAAAGTAAGAGCTGAGAATAACATGATGTTGGGAGATGGAGCGTGCAGTTTGTGTGGAAATATTCTGCCAGCTCTGTGGTGGGGGGGGGCTCTGTACATGCAACATGTTTGTCACTGATCTTGTCATCTAGTTGTGTTGCACTCCTTACAAATACACCCTTTATGCAAAATTCAAAAATGTCTCTTTGAAGATGTGTTATTTAAAGCTGAAATATAGCCAGAGGCAATCTGGACATATGATCTTCAACCTTTTTTATGTTAGTCGCAAGCTTGAGATACTTGAGAGGACGAATCTAAAATGTGAGTTGGTACCAAGCTGCTGACTTCAGTCCACTTTAACAAACTTTGATGATCCTTAGACGACACAGTAAAATAGACGTGTCTGACCTTTTCTTTTGCATAACTTGGTTGAAGCATATATTAAATTTTGGCCAATATCAAATGGTGATAAAAACATGACTTCTTTTCTTTTCTTTTCGCATGTAAACCTTTTGGAGCAAAAATACTACTTGACTGGACCGAACATTTTGATTCCTCATACATGGAAGGACTTCCACACATTTATAAGGTCTGCTTTCTATATTTGTGGAAAAAAAAATCTAATGTTCAGTGAATACGTGAACATAACCAAAGCTAGAACCAGCGCCTTTATTGCAGCTACTGTCTGCTGCAGAAAAAGTGGCCATTATTGACCATTATTTAGACAAGCAGTTATGTAGTTCCATCCATCCACGAAGAACTACTTGAAAGCAAATCTACATCAAAGCTGAATTGGATCTCGAATTGAAACGAGGACAGATTGTAGACGTTTTACAGATGCAACACTAAATCCTCTCTGATAAAACTCTAGCCTCCATCCTCTTTCATCCCTCCAAATGCTACCTTGGTGCCCACCTGCAGCTCTGTCCTCATAAGAGGAAATGCAAAGCTTCAAAGATGGAGGGCTCCTGTCTGCAGCAGATGCAGCCTTGTCCCATGTGAAGGCAATTGTTGGATTCCTTTTGTACCTCTGTGTACATCCTTCGTTCGTCCCTCGTGGCTTCACCGTGCGGATGCTTTTGAACCTGTGGTTATATCGTCTAACCTTCACAGAAAAGAAGACGTGTTTTTCTTTAAAACATATCTAAAGGGGGAACCGGGAAAGATAAAGTCGCCTGATCTGACAGTGTTTGAGAAAAATAGTGAAAATGTATAACATACACACCTACATGGTAACATAGATGCATGGTACACAGTGGTTTGTAGACACATCCTAAGACACCGTTGTTAATCAGCTCTTTACTGCAATATTTTCATAATGGATACATTGGTTTGGTTGCGGTTCAGTATGAATAGTCCCTTAAAAGAATAGTGAGTTACAAAACTATTCTTCCTCTTGAACTTTTTCCACTTTTTGTCACATTACAAGCACAAATGTAAATGTTTTTTTCAAAGTGAAAAGAAAAAGATTCATGGTATTTATTTTTCAATTATTATCACAAGTAAACATGAAATGTGTAGCATTAATCTCTATCTGGTCCCTCAGAGTCGCAGTTTTGCATAACCATCTTTACTTGGAGGCTCAACAGCTTTGCTCATCTAGAGATTATTATTATTATTATTATTATTATTATTATTATTTTTTTTTTACAAAACCATTTAAGCTCAGTCTGTTTGGATGGAGAGCACTGGTGAACATGCATTTTCAAGTCTTGCCACAAATCTTCAGGTAGATTTGTGTCCAGATTTTGACTGGTGGCATATAAATATGTGTAATTTGAACTATTTCATTGTAGCTCTTGCTGGATGGCGGGGGTCTGAATCCTGCTGGAAGGTGGAGCGACCGCCTGCGTCTTTACTCTTTTGGCGCCTGTCAGAGGTTTTATTCCAGCTCTGCTCTGTTTTTAGCTCAATCTGTTGTCTCAACTCTGACCAGCTTCTTCATGCAGAAAGGTAGAGAGTAATTTAAAGTCTGACCGGAGATCCATTAACACGGGGAACTTTAAGCTGGGGTTCTTGCGACTTTTGCTTAACATTGGCTTTCTTATGCCACTCCTCCATTAATGCCAGCGTTGTAGAGCACACCGCTAACAGTTGTACTGTTCTTCCCTCTGAGCTGTGTAACCATACTCCTCCTCTTCCTGAGTTTCCATGGGCCTCTTGTCTGCTTCTTTGATTAATGCTGATTATCAGCTTGCTGCTGTCACCTTTCAGACTGTGGAAGGTGTTTTATATGAAAGCCTCCACACGTTCTCTTCAGTTATTAGATCCAGCTCATGACGGGGCCATAAGGTTTATAAAGCAGAGCTAAACATCTTACCCATGATTGCACTTTGTGTTCTTTAGTTAAATGGCCATCTGTTTCCACATGCAGAGTTTTCTGTCGCTACACTTTTATCTACAAATCAATTATTGGCTTGTTTCGCATATATATATATATATATATATATTTGTGTTGGTCTATCGCATAAATCCTGTAAAGAAGAAAAAAAACTTGAAAATTTGTGTTTCTGACAAAATCTGAAGATATTCAAGGGGTGTAAATTCTTTTCTAAGGCACTCTTATGTACTTAAAGTATATATACTTTGTCTTGTGCACTGACTTAGTGGCTCATGCATCATCTTGTTTCATGCACGTCAGTGTGAGGTGTGGAGCGCATGGCATGAGTGTTGATTTGAATTCAACACTCACTTTACACGTGAAAATGAGCTTGTAGCAGCTAATGAACCGGTACAAATACGCAAGCAGGCATCACTCAAGTTTCAACTACTGCAATAATATCAGCGCCAAAATATAAATGAAATTGTTATGCATCAAATATAGCTGTGCTACAAAAATGAAGGAGTTTGTTTCTGCGAGTGAATTAACTGGACCGAAACGCTGGTGTCGGTGAGAGTCACACTGTCCAGGTCACTAGACAGTCTTGCAGTCGACACATGGAAAAAGTAGCGCATTTACACTTGCATTCACGCCTACAGACAAGTTTTCACTTCACCCAACTTTGCACCCACGGGGAACCCACACACTCATGGGTCGAAGGCCTTACACGAGTCACATTTACATGGGTCCAAGTCCTCCAGAGACACGTAGAGATGAGCAGTTTTATTGGGCCAAACTGTGTGTAACAGCGGGTCAGGGATCACGAGACTCTAGCCCTGTGCAGAGAATTTGGATTATTTTATAGATCTCTTGAAGCTCTCTTGTCATTGTCACAAGATCTTGAGAAAATATTTAATGCGTCTGGTGATATAAGTGTGAAATTGCATATTTTACTAATGTCTTTGGTCAGCACACCTCAGCATTAAATTCATTGCTCATCTAAGAAAAAGTTGTAGTTTTTGTTCCTGTTCTTACTGCATATAATACATTGATAAATCAGAATATTTGCACCCCAACACCACTGCAGAATATCACATTCTGAATAACAATAGCGGAGAAAACAATTTTAGTGTTAAACATGCACAGCAAGTCATCCTCATTAAAGAAAATGAGACATCAGTGGTTTGTGTTATAGAGCGTGGAGAAATGCTTCGTAGCTGCAAATATCGATTTAGTTTTTTCTCCCGTTTCTCCGTGTGGGGCCGGTCCATGTGGTTGAATACTTGCTTTGATTAACGATCAGAGACGGAAGCCATTAATATTTTGTTCTAATATGTCAAATACTTAAATAAAGGCTTTATTGTTTTCATTCATCATTTACGGCTCTGTTTGGATTTTTCTCACACGTTTATGTTCAATGAAACGAGAAAATCTGATATTTTAAAAACAAAATACAGAACAATCACACATTTTTATTTTATTTTTTTTGTTTGGACTATAATTCACAGGGGAAAAGCTCGTTTGCATTTTTCTCTTATGTTTATTTACTTGTAATCTAACATGAACTGTGTCGTTCTACTTGAACTGAGAAACAGTATTTGACTATCTTAAATATGTTTATTTTGATCTGATTCCTTTTTGTCTTGAATGTTGTAAAAAAATGTATATATATTTTAAATAAAAACAGTTATTGTTTTCCTCATTTGATTAATTTACATGATATAGATTGATTAATCTTTAAACCATTTTTACATACATTCAATGTGTTTTTTTTTTTTAAAAAAACAACTATTTTTTAAGATTTGTACAAGACGTAAAAATACAGTGAAACCACATTAAGCATGTTTTTTTTTGCCGCCTGTCTTTCCATGAAGCTTCACCTGTTTGTGATGCTGCTGAAGGCACGCTTACAAGATGAAGGATGTTGATGAAGAAACCGTGTCGACAGCATCTCTGCTCTACATTTAGCATCTCCTAACAAGAAGGCAGCGAGCTCTTGGGAGAGACAAGGACTCGGATATGTTTATTTGTGGACCCAGTGAACCATGCATGTCCATGAGGACGTGTGGCTAAGAAGGTTGGAGGAAGGGTTTATGACATATGTTTGCATGAATTTATGTCAGCTTGCGTGGGCGTTCGTGTGCCTGTGGGTACGTGTGTGTGTGCATGTGTCATTGTTGAGCAGTGGAAATCACGTTTTCCATGTCACCAAGTATGCATGGAATAAAATGGGCCTCCGTGTTGCGTGCGAGCTCCTCAACTAGATTAGAGCAGCAAATTGATTGTAAGCGTGCAGTTGTCTGTATCGGAAAGTGCCAGTGATTGTGGAGGCGGGTGAACGCGCTGGCACCTAATTTGATCACTCAGTAGCTAATGCAATCTGCATTACGGCAGCTATTGCAGATCGGGATAATGTGCCAATAGGGCCAAAAGATTTTATTGGCTTCCTGAGGCTGACTGTGTTCATTAAATACAAGAAGCATCCTAATTGCAAATGCAATGACAGAAAAAAAAAAATAATCTGTGCAACATTTTACTGTTGAAATTATGAAATAAAACGCAACAACCCCGACTTGTCGAGACGTGGCCTCCACTAGACTGCTGAAGGTGAACTCTGTTATCTGGCGACAACATGTCATCACTGGTTTGGCAGTATTTCAGATATTTAAAACAAACAAACAAAAAAACCTAATTGAAACTTAGAGGTTGCATTTACTGGTGTGAATATTCAGAACACTGTGGTGAGTCGGTCAGAACTCCAAAGAACGCAGAGTCGTACGCTAGGTGATTCAACTCGTACTTGCCGTTTATTTAGGTAATCGTGTGTGGTTCTAGAAAATAAACAACAGTACAGAGTCAGTGTCTGAATAAACTGACTGAAGTAACATCAGACATATTGCATAACTGCACTATCAATGATTATAAACATCACATTTCTACATATACACGACGCAATATCCACCGTGTATAACTCTTTTAAGTGTGCACGTGAACAGAGCATGCTCTTAATTAAGGGTAAAACTAAAATACTCTGCTAAATAAACAATATTATTAATATTTACCATCACTTACTTGTATTTCCACGCACACACATCAAGGAAGGTAACAATAAACGGCAAACGGCAAGTTAAATAAACAAATGCGAACATAAACTATACTCCTTTACACTCTACCCTTTTTTTCTCTCTTTCTTCGTCTGCATGCTGCAGCTGCTCTAAGCCCCGCCCCTTAAAGGCTCAGCATGGCAGTTTGTTATACAGTCTTTTCCACACTAATCAATAATTATGAATATCAACTGATATGAAACGCTAACATCATGATACGTTTGTCAGCCACATCATCTAATGCCTGCAACATTAAATACAGGTCAGCCATATTGAATATAGTATTTGGGTTTGCAAGTTTTCAAAGTTAATATTTTGACTTCAGACCCCCTTCCTCCCACCCCCCCAGTAATCTGTCCATGTCTGAACTCCAATGGTCTTATTGCTATGGCATATTAGTTTAAAGAAAACAAAATGTTAATGTAATAAAAATATTTGTCTGAGTCAAATGAGTCAAACTAGTGTGTTTTTTCTAAGCCATTTGGATCACCCTAAAGCTCCCTTCTTTGTTTCAGACCTGGTTGTTTGCCATTGATGGCACCGTCTTTCAGTCATCAAATTTACCCACATGTTCACAATGTATCACTTTATTTCTAAAGCACACGTTTAAACAACTATGTTTCTGCTGGTTTTATAGAAAGATTGTAAAACTGTTGAAATACACACCCTTCTGGCTATTTACTTCAAACCCATCATTCTGTCTGGTTTTTCATCTTAGGCTAATTACATCATAGAATGAGCTGCATGTCGATGTAACTTTCCCGCTGAACACAGACCGACCTCTTATGAAATTTGGAGAGAGCGAGAGCTCGTTATAATGGCGATAAAGGTACTGCCTGTCCTCTGTCCACTTCCATTATCTAATGTCCCACTCACTTTTGAACCCAAATGCCAAATTAGCATGCCTGAGACTCCGTCCCGCAGGTATCACGCTGACAGCTCTCACACCTGCACCGGGAATATGGATCTTCTATTCACACCGAGCGGCAGCTTCCATCATGGTTTATGCATTTCAGCCCTCTGCACGGATCTTTAGGAGCGCTCATTCACATAGCCACTGGCATGTGGTGGAAAATGTGTCATGTTGGAGCGGTCTGTTCAGAATAAAACATTTGGGTCTCAGGCTCCAGTTTGGTGAATGGTAGAGGGAATATTTAAAGCTCTAAGCTGCACAACCGTTGCCAATTATTATGATGTATCTACAGTATACTTGTACTGTAGATAAATGATGCGATCTGATAATGTTTGATGGCTCATGTAAAAGCACATTTCATGCACCAGATCACTTCAGTTTATTACAATGTACAACAACTCACAAAGAAAGCCTTTGTTCCCGAGAGCCGACTGAAAGCCGCAGTTCATCCTTCATCTTTGAGAGCTTCAGCTCCGCTATCAAAGGCCAGACATGGAGAGTTCAGCAGGAACATCCACCTGCAGTCTCACCCAAAGGCTTTTGAGAGGTTTTTTTTTTTTTTTTCCTTCTTTTGACCTTTTGGCTTTTTTTTTTGTCTAGGCACATCAAAAATGAAAGATTAGTAGATTCATATCATCTCCCAATATTTTACTGTGCAGCTGTAGATGAATGTGAAAATAGTTCTCGTATGTTTTTCGTAAGAGCTTCTTGATTTATTAGACTTAAAAAAATATAATTTTCTGCATTTTTGATTTTGTTTGTAGGAGTTTAATGCAGTCACACTACATAACTGGAACTCCTCAGAGGAAATTTTAGTTTGAGCACAGCTGTCCAAATATATCCTGAGGAAATACACAGCTTAACACATGGAGAAGCGGTTTACTCTACCCAGGCCAATTCTTTTGGGCCTGGATGAATCTCCTCCAGCTCCTCTCTATGGCTTGTGCCCTTTTGGCAAAGCTACAAGGTAGTCCCAGCTTCTGCTTGTTGCGTGTTATTGCATTTAGTATATGTTGCCACTTTAAAGATGAAGCATGGTAGGTTTCTACTTTAAAGGTAAAGGAGGAATATTTGAGTAGTAGCTTTTTTTTTTTTTATGCCCGGAGTTCACATAGGTTTTCCTCAAATTCAATTAGAGAAGGACCATTGAACAGCCACTTTATTACCATTCAGAAACATATAACACAGCGGTAGGTGCTCATCAGAATGTAAATTCAATTTATTGCTTTACAATTGGCCTATAAAAGTGGAATAAAAATTTGAGAAACAAAACATCAACTTGAGGAACAAACTGTAAATAGCTTGTTTACAGACAGAGAAATAATTACACACACTATTTACATAGACCTAAATTGTATATGGTATTGAATAAAGTGAATAATAAAGCATATTCTCCAACAATATGATTTACGCACCTCTGACTGGTGCAAAGATGCACCAGTCTGGACTTGAACACGTGAGAGAAATAAATATTCTGCAGTTCTTTTCTGTAGAAATGCTTTTGAATCATTTTTTTTAGTAGTGTCAGAAAACTTTGGATAATTTTTGTAGTGTTTGACCTGGAGATGACTGATCAAAGCTAGCTGGCCAAGAGGAAGTTCATCAGTCTAATAGCGTACTCACTGAATCTGATGCTTGTAGTACTAATGGTGTAAAATGTTTTCGCAGAGCCTAACAGTGGAGTTCATGATAGAAAAAGGCGGGTTACAGGGTCATCTGGGTGCCTCTGTAGAAAATGATGAGGATGATTTCTTATAACCGATCTGGTTTTTGTGACCGGTTCAGAGTCTGCGATGTTCTTACCCAGAAGTTTGACACTGCGATGAGTAGTGGTGGGTAACTGGGCAGTTTTCTCTTGAAGTCAGTCATCGTGTCCTTTGTCTTGTTGGTGTACCAGTCCACTAATCGCTTCTGCTCCTCTTTATAGATCATCATGATTATTCCTGATGAAGACTCATCTGCTTAGGCTAGAATGTGATTAAAAGCAGACGCGGCACAACAGTTGTCAGCAATTCGAACAAGGGTATCGTTAGATAGATGACTTTTTGTGCCTAATGGCGTTATAAACTAAATTAGACCGTATTGTATTGTAATGTATGTCATTAAATTTAAATCTAGCAGTATGATGGATCTTTTTGCTCTGACCTGATTACATATTTATAGACATGAATTGGACCTTCTTGTCATTTGAAGAGCCTGGAGATGACATTTACCCTCAAATGGCACGAGGATAGATAAACCCAGTTGGATTGAATTTAGGACACATCATCTTAAGAAATTAAATTGTGTGCTGCTTTAAACCATTACATTAAATTTTATTGACTTTGGCTATGCTTAGATTTATTTTATTTTATTTTTTTTCTGCAGGGAATGAATGTAAGAAGTGAATCAGAAGGGCTATGTAGGTAGAATTGACCTAAAGATAGCCCTCAACTAATTTATAAGATGTGTGCCAAAGAGAAGATAAACACTTGACTGTTCCTTTTAGCTGCACATGTCCCTGGCAATGATGTTAAATCATTTAGCTGTGGAAGGAGAGTGGGAGTGGGGAAGCTTCTCCTCTAAAGGGCAGAAGCGGTATTTCAACATTCTGCATGCCACAAGTTATAGATCAGCAATCTACGGCACAACCTTTTCTACCCTCGTC
Source organism: Poecilia formosa (assembly GCF_000485575.1). Classification (NCBI taxonomy): domain Eukaryota; kingdom Metazoa; phylum Chordata; class Actinopteri; order Cyprinodontiformes; family Poeciliidae; genus Poecilia; species Poecilia formosa. The sequence goes on along the minus strand of NW_006800199.1, from coordinate 699,919 downwards.
TCCCCTTTACCACCTTTTATAGATCCGGATTTACCGCAGAAAAATGTAATCCGTATCGGCCCGTCTTCTCTCCCCACCACGGCTCTTATTTTCTTGTTTGACCACAGGGTGCTGGCAATATTAGGAGTGGGAGGAAAGGTTAATGTTGCACTGAAATGATGTCAAAATGCGGGGTCGAGGTCAAACAGGCCTGTGAGCCCCCTGAGAAACAAATGATTAAAATTTGTTTTCATTTTTGACCTGCCTCGTATGAACTGTGACTGGCTTGCCTGTGTGCATACAGAAGCTTAATCCAACATGAGTGAGACGGGTATAAATGCAACAGAGTAAAAACAGCTAACCGTAATAACCCTCTAGGAGTTTAAGGATTTTATTCCGTAAAGCACTCGTCTTCATCCTGTGAGTCCGATCCGCACGCGTGGCCAAGCTCTCAACACGATCTGATGAATAGATAACATTTTTGACAAGTTAAAGTGATTAAACATTTATGCGCCCCATACAGTATATATATCCAGGGTCGTATGTGGTTACGCAGCCAAAGTTGTAGAAGTTCAAGAATGGACTAAATCCAGACGAGTCTCCTGCACACGTGATCCGAATCAGAATCAGAATCAGAGGGGTTTGAAGACGAATTAATTTAATGTACAAGCTTGCACCACAAAGTGAATATGTTATAACTGATAAAATGCTTCAGACAAACCTAGCCTTCTGACTCTGAGTGTTCATTCCTCTGTGAACTGAAGAGAAGACTGCCAAGGGGGCAACTCAATTTATTAATGCCATTCAGTGAGCTGTCGCTCAGAGGAACAGGCCAAAGCAGGGCAGGGTGTGAAATACCATAAACATCTTCATGGCACTGGGTGGTCTGCTGAGCAGGATGGCAAAAGGGTGATGGGATGCACCCGGGTGCAGTGAAGAGTGCCAAATGAACAGAGGACTGAGGAGCGCACATTTCTGTCTAAACCACTAGACCGCTAAGCAGTCTCCTCTCTGGTCTCTGGTGTGTACATTTATGGATTCTTATATGTCTGGCTTATGGCATGCACTGTAGCTAACCTACTAAATTCATGCCTGAAGGAGCACACGTAGTTTTTTTTTTCTTTTTTTTGCAGCAGGATACCAGTCATCTGTACTGAAGATCACACAGGAGTATGGCAGAGGAAAAAGAAAGTGGATATCAGAAATATTAGAACAGGGCAATTACAAAAAACCCCCAGAGTATTTGTGTCTCTTTTATAACAAGATTTACATGCCTTAATGTACACTAACAAAATTAATTGCACAGTTTTGTCCAGAGTGAAATTCTAAAGATGATAACCAGATTATAATCACAAAGTCTGTCCTGTAGCTGTCGCCTAGTCCGAAAACCATGGCCCGTTAGTCCGAAAACCATGGCCCGTTAGTCCGAAAACCATGGCCCGTTAGTCCGAAAACCATGGCCCGTTAGTCCGAAAACCATGGC